>NW_027513420.1:1480000-1745994 GCF_048772815.1 Callospermophilus lateralis
CATTACTCATCACACAGAATCACACGTAACCCAAATCAAACCTGTTTTTAACCCCAAGTATACACTGTTCCCTCAATCATTTTACAGAAGAGCAGGGACAGAGTGGTTCTTACAATACAGGGAAGTTGGGGACCTTCCACCTGATGAGAACATCAAATGTCCATGCACAAATGATACCTGGAGAAGTTGTAGGCAGGTATGAAGCACCTTTGAGAGCAAAAGTCATCTTCCATGGCAAACAACCTGGTCAGGATGAAGGGATGTGTCTGAATCTGAATCTCTCTCTTCTTATTGTAGAGAAGATGGACCAAACCAGGCCTGAGTGGAGAGCTGTTCCCGGGTGCCAATGGTTGATATACATTCTACCTTATGAAAGTGTCACAGGAAGTAGGGGCAACCTCCATCTTATGTTACCCTTTTAAGCAACTGTTAGGACAAAGTGGTTGCCAAGGCAGTGACCTCATTCAGTTCCAAAGAAGGTGACATACCTCATTTCCTTGGTGATGGAACTCTCTGAACTTGGTATCCAAGAAGCCAGGCACCCAGATTCAGTCCCAGTCCCATTCCCAGTGGGCTCACTTGTTTGGATTTACCAAGGACAGAGTCAGTTTTCTTGGTACCTAATGATGTGAGGATGGCCAAATGCCAGGAGAGCTCTGAAGATGGACCTTTCCTGAGAAAACAGGTAGTGGCTAACCACTTTTTCCTGACATCTTCACAGAGTTGGTCAAGGAAACAAGATCTGAGAGAAGACAGGCCATTTCGGGGGAACATAGTATGGGCCACCAGTCAGAGGACACTTCGGATAGTCACAGATCTACTTGGGGGAAGGTGGTGCCTTTGTGGGAGTGGGTGTGGGTTTGTTGTTTTGTCTCATGTTCTGAGAATAGATAGGAAAGGTGGTTTGTTTGGTTTGGAGTGGACAGTTTCTAGTAAGTCATTTGACACGGCGAGTGTTTCTGTGTATCCCACTGTGTCCGTTGTTGTAGACATTAGAAAAGAGAATGCATTAATGAATGTGTCCTGTCTAGTATAAATCTTCCCATAATTCATCCTGCTCAATATATGAATGGACTGCAGCTTGTCTTATCGATGTGCAACACCTGCTATCTTTCTAAGTTGTTGTTTTGTTCCTGAATTCTGGCCGCTCTCCAGAATAGGCTCATGGATTTGTGTCCAAAATATGTACCACCTCCAAGCTCTGTGACATGGCCATGTACTGGATAGCTGAAGAGAATGGCGAGCATCTCAGAAAACTCAGATATCAGTGTGACCAGGAAAGTCTCAGTGCAGAAACCCTGCTTTGGGCCTTTTGCTTACTTATTGTTGTGTTGCACTGAATGTCAGGAAGGTCTTTGCCTCAGGCCACCCCTTTGTGAAGCCTGAATAAAACAGTTTTCTAATGGAAATGAATGGGCCTCACCTGTGGCTCTTTGCTTAATTGCTTTGGAAAGGGATGTGTCTTTATCAGCCTCTTGGACCTGTGTGTGGCTGTGACTTAGATTCTCAGCACCTGATGGATCTTAAGAATGATCCCATGTGAGCTTCCAAAAACAAAATGTCAAAAAATATCATTCATTGTGGATGAAGTCTCTTGCCTTCCTCTGTTAGGTTCCTGCACTCCATCAAATGAGAATAGGGATTCTTTGGGTCAAATGAGTTCTTCAAAGCCCTGCAGAGGTGCTTGTGTTTTCGCATGACTCTAAATCACCTAAAGAATCGATACCTCAAATCAGTAGGCCACAAATTGGAGAAACACAGAAGTATTAACGGCAGGCTTATTTGTTCACTCCTGGTTCACAGAAACGGTGTCCAGGCTACCCTGACTTTAGGCAAATGAGGGTCAAACGAGCAGATTTTGGACACTGTCTTGGGCTGCGCCCCTCATGGAAACCTCCAGCCAGAGGTTAAGATGATTGACTATATGGAATAAGATGAGGGCCATGTGGGAGTGTTTTGGTTTTAATTTTGGTCATTTGTGTGGCATTGGAAAAAATGACTGGGTCCACGTGGGCTTGAACTCGGGTGTGATTCCCCTTAGAGACTGGGTTTTGGAACTGAACTCAGAGAAGCATTGCCATGAATTTTGTTGGGATTTTAAGAGGCCACGCATGAAAGTCGCTCTTGGAAACTGAGACCTAGGCCCCGGGTGGATTTCCACAGAGGCCTGGGAATCTCAGCAAGGATATCACATGATTTTATTCTTAAAGAAATGGCAGCCATAGTTGAGAGTCAAAACACACATGGACCTCACATTGTAGACCTCAATGAGCCTGGCCTAATGTGACCTTTTGTCCACTCTTTGGGAAGCCGTGCCTGTGAGAGTTCTCCAGAGATTTCATTGAAATGAGCTTCCTCACCATTTAATGTTTGCTGAATGAACTGAAACCCACAGTGCCTCCAACTTCATGTTTGAAAAATGGCTAGATAAATACCATGAAATTTTTGAAATTCCTATGACCAGGTGGCACTGGAGAAACATTGGATGTCCTGTTGCTGACCATGAGTATACCAGACAGTGCCTTGATTTACTGAGTTTCATGAAAATGGTGTAGAACAGAGATGCCAGTAAGTTGGAGCCTGCTGAGTAGTGGGTCTAGAGCAGTGGTGGGGAGGTGTTTGATAAAACATCCGTGTTAGGGCCATGTGGATCTACCATTGGATTCCAAATGTCTTGTAACTGACATGGTGCAGCCAGCAGAACCTTATATGTAAAGGCATCTTGTTATATGGAGAGTTTTCAGAGGAAAATTAAGAATCAGGTTGATATGGACAAGGGGGCAATGGGGCAAGCTGTGAGAGATAGGAGCCTAGTTGGTACATTCTCTTGCAGACCCTGACCCACCACACGTGACAGAACTCCCTCCAGCACTGTGTCCCAGTTTAGCTCCTAGTATTTCGTGAAACAAATACCAAACTCACAGTGCAGCAGCAAAAACACCACAAAAAGTAGAGGAGGACCAAATGGCTTCACAGTCCACACGGGGAGACACTTAGTCCCCAGTGGCCTCAGTTTACCTACAAAGAGAGGATTCAGCACTGCTTCATCTTGTTCATTGGAAAATAAGAAACCATTTCCTCCAGGTCACATAGATGCAGACCCAGCTTTGATGGTCTCACTACAGAGGAAGACAAATCTCCTGAAAACAACATATATTTCAAGTGTGGAAGCTCAGAGGCAGTTTCTCAAAAAGTTTTTAGGCCAGCAGAGCTCCATGTTTGTGGAGTGTTTACCCTGTCCCTTAGTCATGGAAACTCCTCTACCACCTCCAAGGTTGTGAACTCCTGAGCATTTTCCATTCCAGATATGTATTCACTGATTTTGTAACTCTTCTCCTCTAATTGTGTCTTACTTGGGGTGAAGGTAATGTCAAGGCATTGTTCTGGATGAGAGTGGGAGGATATTTGTGCAGCATATATTTACATACACATTGGATTCATTTTCCAATTTTCCATTTGAAATACTGAATCCCTGACACTAACCCATACCTAGTAGACTCAAACTATTCATCCTAATATAATGGAGAAAATTAACCCAACACAATAGAAATACAAGCACTTCAGAGGGGACATGTTGTAGAGTTGAACTTGACATATGCATTATATAAGGTAGGAGTTATAAATCTAGTCAAATTTTAATTGAAATATTCTCCATGTGTTTTTAAACTTAACAAATATGTGAACTCTTGTTTCCCTTTTCTGTAGCCTATTCACACATGTATATTTATATGCATATATAGAATCCTACCAGGTATCACACGTACATTTTTATGAGTTGGCTGTCTTGGCAGATACAAATTGTGAGAAGAGTTCACTCCTCCTAAATGCTGTTGGAAATGAAAATTCAACCTATAGGAGAGTGTCCTAGTAGAACAACATTATACATTAACTCATGTTCAGTAAAATAAATATTTTTGCATTTGTGGATGATACATATTTACTGATGAATTTCGATTGGCATTTATATTGTATTTTTAATGTCTGTGAGTTGTGTGTGTGTGTGTGTGTGTGTGTGTGTGTATAGATATAGATATAGATATAGATATACTCTCCAAATTTTTCAAAATATTAAATATATGTGTCTAATATACACACTCTAAATTCATTCATGTTCATGTATGTGGATTTATAATCCACTTTTCACAAGATTATAATCAGAAATATTCATCCACCTGAAATACATATTTGTTTCCTAGTACTGAAAACTAACTTCAGTGAATGGTGCATACATATCCTAATTATTCTACAGTAACTGACCCAGTCTAACATCAATGCAAGTAGACTCCTATGGGACATGATATGTAATTTGTCATTCATTTGTATTCGACACTGGTACATTATTGTTTCTTCGTTTTTGCACATCACAGGATATACATTTCATCCACAAGTTCACAAATTAATAAGCATTTGTTTCAACTTTAACCACTTCTTGCTTCAGAACACATGTATTGTCAGGGTTTCTTGATTGGTCTTTTCATGAAACTTCTTTCCAAACACATTATTTTGAATTTCCATAATCATTTTGAAGCAAAACTCACACACTCTTCATGATAAACCAAAACACAAATATTTCCATTACATATATACCTGGTTGGAATGAATGATTGTATATCAATATACGATTTCCTTTAATTTTTCAGATATCAGTTCAATTCATTATTTAAAGTTCAAAAAAGTTATATTGTTTATTCACAGTATGGCCTATTCATGCTTTTTCTCTATGTTCCTAGAATCAGGGTACACCTCTTTGTACCCCTGATTCTCATTTTACATCTTCAATATATTGCTCCCAGAAATGGTGAGAGAAATACTCATGTCACCTCATTATCACAGTAATATTCTGGACAAAAAATGGAAAGGTCACACTTATGATTGTACCAAAGCCTAAATGAAAAGTGAACATGGATTTCTAAAAACATCCATGTCCAGGTTGCCTAATGCTGTCAATTGTCAATCCTATTGGTGACTACATATTTGTTTTTTTCCTAATTTATATATTCAAACTCAACCCTGTTGAAAATGTCTAATTCTATCACTCACTTTATACTTTGCCTGATTTCGTAATGTTTCTATTGATATCTGCTTTTCTACATATTTTCCCCAGTTCACCATAGTGACTGACTCTTCATATGTGCTGATATTTACATTCACTCAACAACCGAAAGTCTATTGCTAAAGAACTTTTGGTCCAAATCCTATACTCACTCTTCTTCCTAAACCTACCGACTATCTTCCTAATCCTACTGAATATCCCTTTTTGACTGGATGTTCTCTTCTAAATTCAATCATCCAATGTACAAGGTCCTATGCCATTGTATATTGAATTATCTGAGGCATCTTTGCAGAACATCATTCAAAGCTAAGTATCCCAATCAAGGGCAAAACCCTTCTGGGCTTAAAATCATACCTAGATTTCTGTTTTCCTACTTATATTTCACCTCTATATTCTTGTAAATATTGCAGGTTCCCAATACCATTATTCATCACACAGAATCACTCGTAACCCAAATCAAACCTGTTTTTAACCCCAAGTATATACTGTTCCCTCAATCATTTTACAGAAGAGCAGGGACAGAGTGGTTCTTACAATACAGGAATGTTGGGGACCTTCCACCTGATGAGAACCTCAAATGTCCATGCACAAATGATACCTGGAGAAGTTGTAGGCAGGTATGAAGCACCTGAGAGAGCAAAAGTCATCTTCCATGGCAAACAACCTGGTCAGGATGAAGGGATGTGTCTCAATCTGAATCTCTCTCTTCTTCTTGTAGAGAAGATGGACCAAACCAGGCCTGAGTGGAGAGCTGTTCCCGGGTGCCAATGGCGATATACATTCTACCTTATGAAAGTGTCACAGGAAGCTTGGGCAACCTCCATTTTATGTTACCCTTTGAAGCAACTGTTAGGACAAAGTGGTTGCCAAGGCAGTGACCTCATTCAGTTCCAAAGAATGTGACATACCTCATTTCCTTGGTGATGGAACTCTCTGAACTTGGTATCCAAGAAGCCAGGCACCCAGAGGCAGTCCCAGTCCCAGTCCCAGTGGGCTCACTTGTTTGGATTTACCAAGGACAGAGTCAGTTTTCTTGGTACCTAATGATGTGAGGATGGCCAAATGCCAGGAGAGCTCTGAAGATGGACCTTTCCTGAGAAAACAGGTAGTGGCTAACCACTTTTTCTTGACATCTTCACAGAGTTGGTCAAGGAAACAAGATCTGAGAGAAGACAGGCCATTTCGGGGGAACATAGTATGGCCCACCAGTCAGAGGACACTCCGGGTAGTCACAGACCAACTTGGGGGAAGGAGGTGCCTTTGTGGGAGTGGGTGTGGGTTTGTTGTTTTGTCTCATGTTCTGAGAATAGATAGGAAAGGCGGTTTATTTGGTTTGGAGTGGACAGTTTCTAGAAAGTCATTTGACACGGCGAGTGTTTCTGTTTCTGTGTATCCCACTGTGTCCGTTGTTGTAGACATTAGAAAAGAGAAGGCATTAATGGATGTGTCCTGTCTAGTATAATTCATCCCATAATTCATCTTGCCCAATATATGAATGGACTGCAGCTTGTCTTATCGATGTGCAACACCTGCTATCTTTCTAAGTTGTTGTTTTCTTCCTGAATTCTGGCCACTCTCCAGAATAGGCTCATGGATTTGTGTCCAAAATATGTACCACCTCCAAGCTCTGTGACATGGCCATGTACTGGATAGCTGAAGAGAATGGCGAGCATCTCAGAAAACTCAGATATCAGTGTGACCAGGAAAGTCTCAGTGCAGAAACCCTGCTTTGGGCCTTTTGCTTACTTATTGTTGTGTTGCACTGAATGTCAGGAAGGTCTTTGCCTCAGGCCACCCCTTTGTGAAGCCTGAAAAAAACAGTTTTCAAATGGAAATGAATGGGCCTCACCTGTGGCTCTTTGCTTAATTGCTTTGGAAAGGGATGTGTCTTTATCAGCCTCTTGGGCCTGTGTGTGGCTGTGACTTAGATTCTCAGCACCTGATGGATCTTAAGAATGATCCCATGTGAGCTTCCAAAACCAAAATGGCAAAAAATTTCATTCATTGTGGATGAAGTCTCTTGCCTTCCTCTGTTAGGTTCCTGCACTCCATCAAATGAGAATAGGGATTCTTTGGGTCAAATGAGTTCTTCAAAGCCCTGCAGAGGTGCTTGTGTTTTCGCATGACTCTAAATCACCTAAAGAATCGATACCTCAAATCAGTAGGCCTCAAATTGGAGAAACACAGAAGTATTAACGGCAGGCTTATTTGTTCACTCCTGGGTCACAGAAACGGTGTACAGGCTACCCTGACTTTAGACAAATGAGGGGCAAACGAGCTGATTTTGGACACTGACTTGGGCTGCGCCCCTCATGGAAACCTCCAGCCAGAGATTAAGATGATTGACTATATGAAATAAGATGAGGGCCATGTGGGAGTGTTTTGGTTTTAATTTTGGTCATTTGTGTGGCATTGGAAAAAATGACTGGGTCCACGTGGGCTTGAACTCTGGTGTGATTCCCCTTAGAGACTGGGTTTTGGAACTGAACTCAGAGAAGCATTGCCATGAATTTTGTTGGGATTTTAAGAGGCCACGCATGAAAGTCGCTCTTGGAAACTGAGACCTAGGCCCCGGGTGGATTTCCACAGAGGCCTGGGAATCTCAGCAAGGATATCACATGATTTGATTCTTAAAGAAATGGCAGCCATAGTTGAGAGTCAAAACACACATGGACCTCGTATTGTAGACCTCAATGGGCCTGGCCTATTGTGACCTTTTGTCCACTCTTTGGGAAGCCATGCCTGTGAGAGTTCTCCAGAGATTTCATTGAAATGAGCTTCCTCACCATTTAATGTTTGCTGAATGAAATGAAACCCACAGTGCCTCCCACTTCATGCTTGAAAAATGGCTAGATAAATACCATGAAATTTTTGAAATTCCTATGACCAGGTGGCACTGGAGAAACATTGGATGTCCTGTTGCTGACCATGAGTATACCAGACAGTGCCTTGATTTAATGAGTTTCATGAAAATGGTGTAGAACAGAGATGCCAGAAATTTGGAGCCTGATGAGTAGTGGGTCTAGAGCAGTGGTGGGGAGGTGTTTGATAAAACATCCGTGGTAGGGCCATGTGGATCTACCATTGGATTCCAAATGGCTTGTAACTGACATGGTGCAGCCAACAGACCCTTACATGTAAAGGCATCTTGTTATATGGAGAGTTTTCAGAGGAAAATTAAGAATCAGGTTGATATGGACAAGGGGGCAATGGGGCAAGCTGTGAGAGATAGGAGCCTAGTTGGTGCATTCTCTTGCAGACCCTGACCCACCACACGTGACAAAACTCCCTCCAGCACTGTGTCCCAGTTTAGCTCCTAGTATTTCGTGAAACAAATACCAAACTCACAGTGCAGCAGCAAAAACACCACAAAAAGTCGAAGAGGACCAAATGGCTTCACAGTCCACACGGGGAGACACTTAGTCCCCAGTGGCCTCAGTTTACCTACAAAAAGAGGATTCAGCACTGCTTCATCTTGTTCATTGGAAAATAAGAAACCATGTTCTCCAGGTCACATAGATGCAGACCCAGCTTTGATGGTCTCACTACAGAGGAAGCCAAATCTCCTGAAAACTACATATATTTCAAGTGTGGAAGCTCAGAGGCAGTTTCTCAAAAAGTTTTTAGGTCAGCAGAGCTCCATGTTTGTGGAGTGTTTACCCTGTCCCTTAGTTTTGGAAACTCCTCTACCACCTCCAAGGTTGTGAACTCCTGAGCATTTTCCATTCCAGATATGTATTCACTGATTTTGTAACTCTTCTCCTCTAATTGTGTCTTACTTGGGGTGAAGGTAATGTCAAGGCATTGGTCTGGATGAGAGCGGGAGGATATTTGTGCAGCATATATTTACATACACATTGGATTCATTTTCCAATTTTCCATTCGAAATACTGAATCCCTGACACTAACCCATACCTAGTAGACTCAGACTATTCATCCTAATATAATGGAGAAAATTAACCCAACACATTAGAAATACAAGTACTTCAGAGGAGACATGTTGTATAGTTGGACTTGACATTTGCATTATATAAGGTAGGAGTTATAAATCTAGTCAAATTTTAATTGAAATATTCTCCAGGTGTTTTTAAACTTAACAAATATGTGAATTCTTGTTTCCCTTTTCTGTAGCCTATTCACACATGTATATTTATATGCATATATAGAAATCTACCAGGTATCACACGTAAATTTTTGTGAGGTGGCTGTTTAGGCAGATACAAATTGTGAGAAGAGTTCACTCCTCCTAAATGCTGTTGGAAATGAAAATTCAACCTATAGGAGAGCGTCCTAGTAGAACAACCTTATACATTAACTCATGTTCAGTAAAACAAATATTTTTGCATTTGTGGATGATACATATTTAGTGATGAATTTCCATTGGCATTTAAATTGGTACTTTTTAATGTCTGTGAGTTGTGTGTCTGTGTGTGTGTGTGTGTGTATAGAGATATAGATATAGATATAGATATACTCTCCAAATTTTTCAAAATATTAAATATATGTGTCTAATATACACTCTCTAAATTCATTCATGTTCATTTATGTGGATTTATAATCCACTTTTCACAAGATTATAATCAGAAATATTCATCCACCTGAAATACATATTTGTTTCCTAGTACTGAAAACTAACTTCAGTGAATGATGCATACAAATCCTAATTATTCTACAGTAACTGACCCAGTCTAACATCAATGCAAGTAGACTCCTATGGGACATGATATGTAATTTGTCATTCATTTGTATTCGACACTGGTACATTATTGTTTCTTCAGGTTTTGCACATCACAGGATATACATTTCATCCACAAGTTCACAAATTAATAAGCATTTGTTTCAACTTTAATAATCTTGCTTCAGAACACATGTATTGTCATGGTTTCTTGACTGGTCTTTTCATGAGACTTCTTTCCAAACACATTATTTTGAATTTCCATAATCATTTTGAAGCAAAACTCACACACTCTTCATAATAAACCAAAACACTAATATTTCCATTAGATATATACCTGGTTGGAATGAATGATTGTATATCAATATACGATTTCCTTTAATTTTTCAGATATCAGTTAATTCATTATTTAAAGTTCAAAAAAGTTATATTATTTATTCACAGTATGGTCTATTCATGCTTTTTCTCTATGTTCCTAGAAACAGGGTACACCTCTTTGTACCCCCGATTCTCATTTACATCTTCAATATATTGCTCCCAGAAATGGTGAAAGAAATACTCATGTCACCTCATTATCACAGTAATATTCTGGACAAAAAATGGAAAGGTCACACTTATGATTGTACCAAAGCCTAAATGGAAAGTGAACATGGATTTCTAAAAACATCCATGTCCAGGTTGCCTAATGCTGTCAATTGTCAATCCTATTGGTGACTACATATTTGTTTTTTTCCTAATTTATATATTCAAACTCAACCCTGTTGAAAATGTCTAATTCTATCACTCACTTTATACTTTGCCTGATTTCGTAATGTTTCTATTGATATCTGCTTTTCTACATATTTTCCCCAGTTCACCATAGTGACTGACTCTTCATATGTGCTGATATTTACATTCACTCAACAACCGAAAGTCTATTGCTAAAGAACTTTTGGTCCAAATCCTATACTCACTCTTCTTCGTAAACCTACCGACTATCTTCCTAATCCTACTGAATATCCCTTTTTGACTGGATGTTCTCTTCTAAATTCAATCATCCAATGTACAAGGTCCTATGCCATTGTATATCGAATTATCTGAGGCATCTTTGTAGAACATAATTCAAAGCTAAGTATCCCAATCAAGGGCAAAACCCTTCTGGGCTTCAAATCATACCTAGATTTCTGTTTTCCTACTTACATTTCACCTCTATATTCTTGAAAATATTGCAGGTTCCCAATACCATTACTCATCAGACAGAATCACACGTAACCCAAATCAAACCTGTTTTTAACCCCAAGTATACACTGTTCCCTCAATCATTTTACAGAAGAGCAGGGACAGAGTGGTTCTTACAATACAGGAAAGTTGGGGACCTTCCACCTGATGAGAACATCAAATGTCCATGCACAAATGATACCTGGAGAAGTTGTAGGCAGGTATGAAGCACCTGAGAGAGCAAAAGTCATCTTCCATGGCAAACAACCTGGTCAGGATGAAGGGATGTGTCTGAATCTGAATCTCTCTCTTCTTATTGTAGAGAAGATGGACCAAACCAGGCCTGAGTGGAGAGCTGTTCCCGGGTGCCAATGGTTGATATACATTCTACCTTATGAAAGTGTCACAGGAAGTAGGGGCAACCTCCATCTTATGTTACCCTTTTAAGCAACTGTTAGGACAAAGTGGTTGCCAAGGCAGTGACCTCATTCAGTTCCAAAGAATGTGACATACCTCATTTCCTTGGTGATGGAACTCTCTGAACTTGGTATCCAAGAAGCCAGGCACCCAGAGGCAGTCCCAGTCCCAGTCCCAGTGGGCTCACTTGTTTGGATTTACCAAGGACAGAGTCAGTTTTCTTGGTACCTAATGATGTGAGGATGGCCAAATGCCAGGAGAGCTCTGAAGATGGACCTTTCCTGAGAAAACAGGTAGTGGCTAACCACTTTTTCCTGACATCTTCACAGAGTTGGTCAAGGAAACAAGATCTGAGAGAAGACAGGCCATTTCGGGGGAACATAGTATGGGCCACCAGTCAGAGGACACTTCGGATAGTCACAGACCTACTTGGGGGAAGGTGGTGCCTTTGTGGGAGTGGGTGTGGGTTTGTTGTTTTGTCTCATGTTCTGAGAATAGATAGGAAAGGTGGTTTGTTTGGTTTGGAGTGGACAGTTTCTAGTAAGTCATTTGACACGGCGAGTGTTTCTGTGTATCCCACTGTGTCCGTTGTTGTAGACATTAGAAAAGAGAATGCATTAATGAATGTGTCCTGTCTAGTATAAATCTTCCCATAATTCATCCTGCTCAATATATGAATGGACTGCAGCTTGTCTTATCGATGTGCAACACCTGCTATCTTTCTAAGTTGTTGTTTTGTTCCTGAATTCTGGCCGCTCTCCAGAATAGGCTCATGGATTTGTGTCCAAAATATGTACCACCTCCAAGCTCTGTGACATGGCCATGTACTGGATAGCTGAAGAGAATGGCGAGCATCTCAGAAAACTCAGATATCAGTGTGACCAGGAAAGTCTCAGTGCAGAAACCCTGCTTTGGGCCTTTTGCTTACTTATTGTTGTGTTGCACTGAATGTCAGGAAGGTCTTTGCCTCAGGCCACCCCTTTGTGAAGCCTGAAGAAAACAGTTTTCAAATGGAAATGAATGGGCCTCACCTGTGGCTCTTTGCTTAATTGCTTTGGAAAGGGATGTGTCTTTATCAGCCTCTTGGACCTGTGTGTGGCTGTGACTTAGATTCTCAGCACCTGATGGATCTTAAGAATGATCCCATGTGAGCTTCCAAAAACAAAATGTCAAAAAATATCATTCATTGTGGATGAAGTCTCTTGCCTTCCTCTGTTAGGTTCCTGCACTCCATCAAATGAGAATAGGGATTCTTTGGGTCAAATGAGTTCTTCAAAGCCCTGCAGAGGTGCTTGTGTTTTCGCATGACTCTAAATCACCTAAAGAATCGATACCTCAAATCAGTAGGCCTCAAATTGGAGAAACACAGAAGTATTAACGGCAGGCTTATTTGTTCACTCCTGGTTCACAGAAACGGTGTCCAGGCTACCCTGACTTTAGGCAAATGAGGGTCAAACGAGCAGATTTTGGACACTGTCTTGGGCTGCGCCCCTCATGGAAACCTCCAGCCAGAGGTTAAGATGATTGACTATATGGAATAAGATGAGGGCCATGTGGGAGTGTTTTGGTTTTAATTTTGGTCATTTGTGTGGCATTGGAAAAATGACTGGGTCCACGTGGGCTTGAACTCTGGTGTGATTCCCCTTAGAGACTGGGTTTTGGAACTGAACTCAGAGAAGCATTGCCATGAATTTTGTTGGGATTTTAAGAGGCCACGCATGAAAGTCGCTCTTGGAAACTGAGACCTAGGCCCCGGGTGGATTTCCACAGAGGCCTGGGAATCTCAGCAAGGATATCACATGATTTTATTCTTAAAGAAATGGCAGCCATAGTTGAGAGTCAAAACACACATGGACCTCACATTGTAGACCTCAATGGGCCTGGCCTAATGTGACATTTTGTCCACTCTTTGGGAAGCCGTGCCTGTGAGAGTTCTCCAGAGATTTCATTGAAATGAGCTTCCTCACCATTTAATGTTAGCTGAATGACCTGAAACCCACAGTGCCTCCAAGTATATGCTTGAAAAATGGCTAGATAAATATCATGAAATTTTTGAAATTCCTATGACCAGGTGGCACTGGAGAAACATTGGATGTCCAGTTGCTGATCATGAGTATACCAGACAGTGCCTTGATTTACTGAGTTTCTTGAAAATGGTGTAGAACAGAGATGCCAGTAAGTTGGAGCCTGCTGAGTAGTGGGTCTAGAGCAGTGGTGGGGAGGTGTTTGATAAAACATCCGTGGTAGGGCCATGTGGATCTACCATTGGATTCCAAATGGCTTGTAACTGATATGGTGTAGCCAGCAGACCCTTATATGTAAAGGCATCTTGTTATATGGAGAGTTTTCAGAGGAAAATTAAGAATCATGTTGATATGGATAAGGGGGCAATGGGGCAAGCTGTGAGAGATAGGAGCCTAGTTGGTGCATTCTCTTGCAGACCCTGACCCACCACACGTGACAGAACTCCCTCCAGCACTATGTCCCAGTTTAGCTCCTAGTATTTCGTGAAACAAATACCAAACTCACAGTGCAGCAGCAAAAACACCACAAATTGGAGGAGGACCAAATGGCATCACAGTCCACACGGGGAGACACTTAGTCCCCAGTGGCCTCAGTTTACCTACAAAGAGAGGATTCAGCACTGCTTCATCTTGTTCATTGGAAAATAAGAAACCATGTCCTCCAGGTCACATAGATGCAGACCCAGCTTTGATGGTCTCACTACAGAGGAAGCCAAATCTCCTGAAAACTACATATATTTCAAGTGTGGAAGCTCAAAGGCAGTTTCTCAAAAAGTTTTTAGGCCAGCAGAGCTCCATGTTTGTGGAGTGTTTACACTGTCCCTTAGTTTTGGAAACTCCTCTACCACCTCCAAGGTTGTGAACTCCTGAGCATTTTCCATTCCAGATATGTATTCACTGATTTTGTAACTCTTCTCCTCTAATTGTGTCTTACTTGGGGTGAAGGTAATGTCAAGGCATTGTTCTGGATGAGAGCGGGAGGATATTTGTGCAGCATATATTTACATACACATTGGATTCATTTTCCAATTTTCCATTCGAAATACTGAATCCCTGACACTAACCCATACCTAGTAGACTCAGACTATTCACCCTAATATAATGGAGAAAATTAATCCAACACATTAGAAATACAAGTACTTCAGAGGAGACATGTTGTATAGTTGGACTTGACATTTGCATTATATAAGGTAGGAGTTATAAATCTAGTCAAATTTTAATTGAAATATTCTCCAGGTGTTTTTAAACTTAACAAATATGTGAATTCTTGTTTCCCTTTTCTGTAGCCTATTCACACATGTATATTTATATGCATATATAGAATCCTACCAGGTATCACACGTACATTTTTGTGAGGTGGCTGTCTTGGCAGATACAAATTGTGAGAAGAGTTCACTCCTCCTAAATGCTGTTGGAAATGAAAATTCAACCTGTAGGAGAGCGTCCTAGTAGAACAACATTATACATTAACTCATGTTCAGTAAAATAAATATTTTTGCATTTGTGGATGATACATATTTACTGATGAATTTCGATTGGCATTTATATTGGTACTTTTTAATGTCTGTGAGTGTTGTGTGTGTGTGTGTGTGTGTGTGTGTGTGTGTATACAGATATAGATATAGATATAGATATACTCTCCAAATTTTTCAAAATATGAAATATATGTGTCTAATATACACTCTCTAAATTCATTCATGTTCATGTATGTGGATTTATAATCCACTTTTCACAAGATTATAATCAGAAATATTCATCCACCTGAAATACATATTTGTTTCCTAGTACTGAAAACTAACTTCAGTGAATGGTGCATACAAATACTAATTATTCTACAGTAACTGACCCCGTCTAACATCAATGCAAGTAGACTTCTATGGGACATGATATTTAATTTGTCATTCATTTGTATTCGACACTGGTACATTATTGTTTCTTCAGTTTTTGCACATCACAGGATATACATTTCATCCACAAGTTCACAAATTAATAAGCATTTGTTTCAACTTTCACCATTTCTTCCTTCAGAACACATGTATTGTCAGGGTTTCTTGACTGGTCTTTTCATGAGACTTCTTTCCAAACACATTATTTTGAATTTCCATAATCATTTTGAAGCAAAACTCACACACTCTTCATGATAAACCAAAACACTAATATTTCCATTACATATATACCTGGTTGGAATGAATGATTGTATATCAATATACGATTTCCTTTAATTTTTCAGATATCAGTTCAATTCATTATTTAAAGTTCAAAAAAGTTATATTATTTATTCACAGTATGGTCTATTCATGCTTTTTCTCTGTTCCTAGAAACAGGGTACACCTCTTTGTACCCCCGATTCTCATTTTACATCTTCAATATATTGCTCCCAGAAATGCTGAAAGAAATACTCATGTCACCTCATTATCACAGTAATATTCTGGACAAAAAATGGAAAGGTCACACTTATGATTGTACCAAAGCCTAAATGGAAAGTGAACATGGATTTCTAAAAACATCCATGTCCAGGTTGCCTAATGCTGTCAATTGTCAATCCTATTGGTGACTACATATTTGTTTTTTTCCTAATTTATATATTCAAACTCAACCCTGTTGAAAATGTCTAATTCTATCACTCACTTTATACTTTGCCTGATTTCGTAATGTTTCTATTGATATCTGCTTTTCTACATATTTTCCCCAGTTCAACATAGTGACTGACTCTTCATATGTGCTGACATTTACATTCACTCAACAACCGAAAGTCTATTGCTAAAGAACTTTTGGTCCAAATCCTATACTCACTCTTCTTTCTAAACCTACCGACTATCTTCCTAATCCTACTGAATATCCCTTTTTGACTGGATGTTCTCTTCTAAATTCAATCATCCAATGTACAAGGTCCTATGCCATTGTATATCGAATTATCTGAGGCATCTTTGCAGAACATCATTCAAAGCTAAGTACCCAATTAAGGGCAAAACCCTTCTGGGCTTCAAATCATACCTAGATTTCTGTTTTCCTACTTATATTTCACCTCTATATTCTTGTAAATATTGCAGGTTCCCAATACCATTATTCATCACACAGAATCACTCGTAACCCAAATCAAACCTGTTTTTAACCCCAAGTATACACTGTTCCCTCAATCATTTTACAGAATGGCAGGGACAGAGTGGTTCTTACAATACAGGAAAGTTGGGGACCTTCCACCTGATGAGAACCTCAAATGTCCATGCACAAATGATACCTGGAGAAGTTGTAGGCAGGTTTGAAGCACCTGAGAGAGCAAAAGTCATCTTCCATGGAAAAGAACCTGGTCAGGATGAAGGGATGTGTCTGAATCTGCCTCTCTCTTCTTATTTTAGAGATGATGGACCAAACCAGGCATGAGTGGAGAGCTGTTCCCGGGTGCCAATGGTTGATATATATTCTACCTTATGAAAGTGTCACAGGAAGTAGGGGCAACCTCCATCTTATGTTACCCTTGGAAGCAACTGTTTGGACAAAGTGGGTGCCAAGGCAGGGACCTCATTCAGTTCCAAAGAATGTGACATACCTCATTTCCTTGGTGATGGAACTCTCTGAACTTGGTATCCAAGAAGCCAGGCACCCAGAGGCAGTCCCAGTCCCAGTCCCAGTGGGCTCACTTGTTTGGATTTACCAAGGACAGTCAGTTTTCTTGGTACCTAATGATGTGAGGATGGCCAAATGCCAGGAGAGCTGTGAAGATGGATCTTTCCTGAGAAAACAGGTAGTGGCTAACCACTTTTTCCTGACATTTTCACAGAGTTGGTCAAGGAAACAAGATCTGAGAGAAGACAGGCCATTTCATGGGAACATAGTATGGCCCACCACTCAGAGGACACTCCGGAGAGTCACAGACCTACTTGGGGGAAGGAGGTGCCTTTGTGGGAGTGGGTGTGGGTTTGCTGTTTTGTCTCATGTTCTGAGAATAGATAGGAAAGGCGGTTTGTTTGGTTTGGAGTGGACAGTATCTAGTAAGTTATTTGACACGGCGAGTGTTTCTGTTTCTGTGTATCCCACTGTGTCCGTTGTTGTAGACATTAGAAAAGAGAATGCATTAATGGATGTGTCCTGTCTAGTATAAATCTTCCCATAATTCATCCTGCCCAATATATGAATGGACTGCAGCTTGTCTTATCGATGTGCAACACCTGCTATCTTTCTAAGTTGTTGTTTTCTTCCTGAATTCTGGCCACTCTCCAGAATAGGTTCATGGATTTGTGTCCAAAATATGTACCACCTCCAAGCTCTGTGACATGGCCATGTACTGGATAGCTGAAGAGAATGGCGAGCATCTCAGAAAACTCAGATATCAGTGTGACCAGGAAAGTCTCAGTGCAGAAACCCTGCTTTGGGCCTTTTGCTTACTTATTGTTGTGTTTCACTGAATGTCTGGAAGGTCTTTGCCTCAGGCCACCCCTTTGTGAAGCCTGAAGAAAACAGTTTTCAAATGGAAATGAATGGGCCTCACCTGTGGCTCTTTGCTTAATTGCTTTGGAAAGGGATGTGTCTTTATCAGCCTCTTGGACCTGTGTGTGGCTGTGACTTAGATTCTCAGCACCTGATGGATCTTAAGAATGATCCCATGTGAGCTTCCAAAACCAAAATGGCAAAAAATATCATTCATTGTGGATGAAGTCTCTTGCCTTCCTCTGTTAGGTTCCTGCACTCCATCAAATGAGAATAGGGATTCTTTGGGTCAAATGAGTTCTTCAAAGCCCTGCAGAGGTGCTTGTGTTTTCGCATGACTCTAAATCACCTAAAGAATCGATATCTAAAATCAGTAGGCCTCAAATTGGAGAAACACAGAAGTATTAACGGCAGGCTTATTTGTTCACTCCTGGTTCACTGAAACGGTGTCCAGGCTACCCTGACTTTAGGCAAATGAGGGGCAAACGAGCTGATTTTGGACACTGTCTTGGGCTGTGCCCCTCATGGAAACCTCCAGCCTGAGGTTAAGATGATTGACTATATGGAATAAGATGAGGGCCATGTGGGAGTGTTTTCGTTTTAATTTTGGTCATTTGTGTGGCATTGGAAAAAATGACTTGGTCCACGTGGGCTTGAACTCTGGTGTGATTCCCCTTAGAGACTGGGTTTTGGAACTGAACTCAGAGAAGCATTGCCATGAATTTTGTTGGGATTTTAAGAGGCCACACATGAAAGTCGCTCTTGGAAACTGAGACCTAGGCCCCGGGTGGATTTCCACAGAGGCCTGGGAATCTCAGCAAGGATATCACATGATTTTATTCTTAAAGAAATGGCAGCCATAGTTGAGAGTCAAAACACACATGGACCTCACATTGTAGACCTCAATGGGCCTGGCCTAATGTGACCTTTTGTCCACTCTTTCGGAAGCCGTGCCTGTGAGAGTTCTCCAGAGATTTCATTGAAATGAGCTTCCTCACCATTTAATGTTTGCTGAATGAACTGAAACCCACAGTGCCTCCCACTTCATGCTTGAAAAATGGCTAGATAAATACCATGAAATTTTTGAAATTCCTATGACCTGGTGGCACTGGAGAAACATTGGATGTCCTGTTGCTGACCATGAGTATACCAGACAGTGCCTTGATTTACTGAGTTTCATGAAAATGGTGTAGAACAGAGATGCCAGTAAGTTGGAGCCTGCTGAGTAGTGGGTCTAGAGCAGTGGTGAGGAGGTGTTTGATAAAACATCCGTGTTAGGGCCATGTGGATCTACCATTGGATTCCAAATGGCTTGTAACTGACATCGTGCAGCCAGCAGACCCTTATATGTAAAGGCATCTTGTTATATGGAGAGTTTTCAGAGGAAAATTAAGAATCAGGTTGATATGGACAAGGGGGCAATGGGGCAAGCTGTGAGAGATAGGAGCCTAGTTGGTGCATTCTCTTGCAGACCCTGACCCACCACACGTGACAGAACTCCCTCCAGCACTGTGTCCCAGTTTAGCTCCTAGTATTTCGTGAAACTAATACCAAACTCACAGTGCAGCAGCAAAAACACCACAAAAGTGGAGGAGGACCAAATGGCTTCACAGTCCACACGGGGAGACACTTAGTCCCCAGTGGCCTCAGTTTACCTACAAAGAGAGGATTCAGCACTGCTTCATCTTGTTCATTGGAAAATAAGAAACCATGTCCTCCAGGTCACATAGATGCAGACCCAGCTTTGATGATCTCACTACAGAGGAAGCCAAATCTCCTGAAAACTACATATATTTCAAGTGTGGAAGCTCAGAGGCAGTTTCTCAAAAAGTTTTTAGGCCAGCAGAGCTCCATGTTTGTGGAGTGTTTACCCTGTCCCTTAGTTTTGGAAACTCCTCTACCACCTCCAAGGTTGTGAACTCCTGAGCATTTTCCATTCCAGATATGTATTCACTGATTTTGTAACTCTTCTCCTCTAATTGTGTCTTACTTGGGGTGAAGGTAATGTCAAGGCATTGTTCTGGATGAGAGCGGGAGGATATTTGTGCAGCATATATTTACATACACATTGGATTCATTTTCCAATTTTCCATTCGAAATACTGAATCCCTGACAGTAACCCATACCTAGTAGTCTCAGACTATTCATCCTAATATAATGGAGAAAATTAACCCAACACAATGGAAATACAAGCACTTCAGAGGAGACATGTTGTATAGTTGGACTTGACATATGCATTATATAAGGTAGGAGTTATAAATCTAGTCAAATTTTAATTGAAATATTCTCCATGTGTTTTTAAACTTAACAAATATATGAATTCTTGTTTCCCTTTTCTGTAGCCTATTCACACATGTATATTTATATGCATATATAGAATCCTACCAGGCATCACACGTACATTTTTGTGAGGTGGCTGTCTTGGCAGATACAAATTGTGAGAAGAGTTCACTCCTCCTAAATGCTGTTGGAAATGAAAATTCAACCTGTAGGAGAGCGTCCTAGTAGAACAACATTATACATTAACTCATGTTCAGTAAAATAAATATTTTTGCATTTGTGGATGATATATATTTACTGATGAATTTCGATTGGCATTTATATTGGTACATTTTAATGTCTGTGAGTGTTGTGTGTGTGTGTGTGTGTGTGTGTGTGTGTGTGTATAGATGTAGATATAGATATAGATATACTCTCCAAATTTTTCAAAATATGAAATATATGTGTCTAATATACACGCTCTAAATTCATTCATGTTCATGTATGTGGATTTATAATCCACTTTTCACAAGAATATAATCAGAAATATTCATCCACCTGAAATACATATTTGTTTCCTAGTACTGAAAACTAACTTCAGTGAATGGTGCATACAAATCCTAATTATTCTACAGTAACTGACCCAGTCTAACATCAATGCAAGTAGAATCCTATGGGACATGATATGTAATTTGTCATTCATTTGTATTCGACACTGGTACATTATTATTTCTTCAGTTTTTGTACATCATAAGATATACATTTGACAAGGCAGTGACCTCATTCAGTTCCAAAGAATGTGACATACCTCATTTCCTTGGTGATGGAACTCTCTGAACTTTGTATCTAAGGAGGCAGGCACCCAGAGGCAGTTTCAGTCCCAGTCCCAGTGGGCTCACTTGTTTGGATTTAGCAAGGATAGAGTCAGTCATTCTTGGTACCTACTGAAGTGAGGATTACCAAATGCCTGGAGAGCTCTGAAGAGGGAACTTTCCTGAGAAAGCAGGTAGTAGCTCTCCATTTTTTCCTTACAACTTTACAGAGTTCGCCAAGGAAAACAGATCTGAGAGAGGACAGGCCATTTCGGAAGAACAGAGTATGGCCACCAGTCAGAGGACACTCTGGTTAGTCACACACCTACTTGGGGAAGGAGGTGCCTTTTTGGGAGTGGGTGTGGGTTTTTGGTTTGTCTCATGTTCTGAAAATAGGTAGGAATGGCGGTTTGTTTGTTTTGGAGTGAACTGTTTCTGGTAAGTCGTTTGACGAGGTGAGGGTTTCCATGTCTGTGTATCCCACTGTGCCTGTGGTAGTAGACATGAGAAAAGAGAATGCAGCAATGGATGTGTAATGTGTAGTATAAAGCTTCCCAGCATTCATCCTGCCCAATTTATGAATGGAGTGTGGCTTGCCTTATGCACGGGCAACACCTAATACCTTCCTAAGTCCCTGTTTTCTTCCTGAATTCTGGCCACTCTCTAGAATAGGCTCATGGTTATGTGTCCAAGATATGTACCAAATCCAAGGTCTTTGACATGGCCATGTACTGGATACCTGAATGGAATGGCCCGCATCTCAGAAAACTCAGATATCAGTGTGATCAGGAATGTCTCAGTGGAGATACCCTGCTTTGGGCCTTTTGCTTACCTATTGTTCTGTTGCCCTGAATATCAGAAAGGTCTTTGTCTCATGCAACCCCTTTGTTAAGCCTGAAGAAAACAGTTTTCAAATGGAAATGAATGTGCATCACCTCTGGCTCTTTGCTTAATTTCATTGGAAAAGGATGTGTCTGATTCAGGCCCTTTGCCCTGTTTTAGGCTGTGACTTAGATTCTCAGCACCTGATGGATGTAAAGAAAGATCCCATATGTGCATCTAAACCAAAATGGAAAAACGTTCAATCAATGTGCATGAATTATATTG
This sequence comes from Callospermophilus lateralis, assembly GCF_048772815.1. Lineage (NCBI taxonomy): Eukaryota > Metazoa > Chordata > Mammalia > Rodentia > Sciuridae > Callospermophilus > Callospermophilus lateralis. Next base: position 1,501,970 of record NW_027513420.1, read on the forward strand.
CCTTCCTTTGTTAGGTTTCCGAAATCCATCATGTCAGAATAGGGATCCTTTGGGTGAAATGAGTTCTTCAAATCTCTGCAGAGGTGCTTGGCTTTTCTCATGACTCCAATTCACAAAAAGAATCTAGACCCCACAGTCAGAGAGCCTCAAATTGGAGAAGCGAAGCAGTATTAAGGGCAGGCCTATTTGATCACTCCTGGTTCACAGGAAGGGTGTCCAAGCCACCCTGACATTCGGCAAATGAGGGGCAAGGGAGCTTATTTTGGACACTGTCTTGGGATGTGCCTCTCATGAAAACCTCCATCCAGATGTTATGATGAGTATCTTTAAGGTAGAAGATGAGGGCCATGTAGGAGTGTTTTGGATATAATAGTGGTCATTTGTGTGGCAGTTGGAAGAGATGACTGGGTCCACCTGGGCATGAATTCTGCTGTGATTCCCCTTAGAGACTGAGTTCTGGAACTGACCTCAGAGAAGTATTGACATGAATTGTGTTGGGATTTTAGGAGGCCAGGAATGAGAGTTGCCATTGGAACCTGGGATCAAGGCCCAGAGTGGCTTTCCACAGAACACTGGGAATCACAGCCAGGATATTACATGATTTTATTCTGAAAGACTTGGCAGGCATAATTGAGATTCAAAACACACTTGGACCTCGCTTTGTAGACCTCAATGGGCCTGGCTTCATGTGACTTTTTGGCCACTCTTTGGGTAGACTTGCCTGTGAGAGTGCTCCAGAGATTTCCCTGAAATTAGCTTCCTCACCATTTAATGGTTCCTGAATGAATTGAAACCAACATTGCCTCCAAATGCATCTGTGAAAAAATGCTAGATAATTACCATGAAATTTTAGAAATTCCGATGACCAGCTGGCACTGGAGGACCTTTGATGTCCTGTTGATGATCATGAGTATAACAGACAGGGCCTTGATTGACTGGGTTTCATGAAAATGGTGTAGAACAGAGATGCCAGTAAGTTGGGGCCTGGTAAGTAGTGGGCCTAGAGCTGTGTTATGCAAATGTGTGATAAAACATCTGTGGTGGGGCCATGTGGATCTTCCATTGGCTTCCAAATGGCTGTGACTGACATGGTGCAACCATCACACCCATATATGTAAAGGCATATTTTTATATGGAGAGGTTTCAGGGCAATGTTCAGTATCATGTTGCTATTGTCAAGGGGGCAAGCTACTTGAGATAGAACCCTGGTTGGTGCATTCTCCTGGAGACCCTGCCAACCACACCTGACAGAACTCCCTTCAGCACTGTGTCCCTTTTGAACTCGTTGTATTTCATGAAGCAAATACCAAACTCCCAGTGCAGCAGCAAGAAACACCACGAAAATTGGAGGATGACCATTGGTTTCACAGTCCACACGGGAAGACCCTTAGCCCTCAGTGGCCACAGTTTACCTACAAAAAGAGAATTCATCACTGCTGCCTCATTTTTATTTGAAAATAAGTAACCATTTCCTCCAGGTCACATAGATGCAGATCCAGCTTTGATGGTTTCACTACAAATAAAGCTAAAGCTCCTGACAACAACATATATTTCAAGTGCCCAACCTCAGAGGTAGATTCTCAAAAAGTCTTTTGGCCAGCAGAGCTCCATGTTTGTGGAGTGTTTACCCTGTCTCTTACTTTTGGAAACTCCTCTACCACCTCCAAAGATGTGAAATCTGGAGCATTTTCCATTCTAGATATGTATTCACAGATTTTCTAACTCTTCTCCTCTAATTGTGTCTTACTTGGGGCGAAGGTAATGTCAAGGCATTGTTCTGGAGGAGAGTGGGAAGATTTTTCCGTAGCATATATTTGCATACACATTGGATTCAGTGTCCTGTTTTCAATTCAAAATACTGAATACCTGACTCTAACCCATACCCTACCAGACTCTCACTACTAATCCTAATATGATGGAGAAAAATAACCCATAAAGAATAGAAATACAAGCAGTTCAGAGTAGGCATGGTGTATAGATGGACTTGCCTTTTGCATGATACATAGTTGGAGTTATAAATCTAGTCAATTGTTTGTTGAAATAGTTGTCCTTGTATTTTTAAGGTTAACAAATATGTGAATTCCTGTCTCCCTTTCTCTGTATTCTTATATGCACATATAGATTCCTATCTGGTACCACACGTACATTCTTGTGAGGTGGCTGACTTGGCAGATACAAATTGTTAGAAGAGATCACTCCTACTAAACCCTGTTGGAACTGAATATTCAACCTATGGGTGAGCTTGCTGGTTGAACAGCATTATACATAAATCCATGTTCATTAAAATGAATACTTTTAGATCTGTGGATGGTATATATTTTATAATGAATTTTGATTGACATATATATTGCTACTTTTTTGTCTGTGTGTGTGTTTTATGTATATGTATATATATGTGTATATATATATATATATATATATATATATATATATATATATATATATACACTCTCCAGATTTTTCAAAATATGAAATATATGTGTCTTATATTCACTCCCTAAATTCATTCATGTTCATGTATGTGGATTTATAATCAACTATTCACAAGATTATTCTCAGAAATATTCATCCACCTGAAATTTGCCCAATGCTCTCAAATGTCAATCCTATTTGTGACTACATATTTGTTTCTTCCTAAGATTATATATTTAAACTCAACCCTGTTCAAAATGTCTAATCCTATCACTCACTTTATACTCTGCCTGATTTTGTAATGTCTATATTGATATATGCTTTCCTACATATTTTCCCCAGTTCATCATTGTGACTGACTCTTCACCTGTACTGACATTTACATTCACTCTCTAATCGAAATCCTATTGCTAAGAAACTTTTGTTCCAAATCTTATACTCACCCTTCTTCCTAAACTTATTGACTATCATCCTAATGCTACAGACTATCCCTTTTTGACTGGATGTTCTCTTCTACATTTAATCATCCAAGTAAATGTGGTGCGAGCTTCAGAGGAGGAGACTACCAACAGACTATCTCATGCAACATCAAAGAGTTTATTGGGTGTCCAGCATGCTGGGGTTCAGAGCTCACCTGAATAGAGCAGATAGCCCTGAGAATAGCTGAAGTAGAGCTTATATACTTTCCCTGGAGAGAGAAGGGAGGGAATTGTATTGATGGGTCAGGGCGAGTGGGCGGTTTGCATGCAACTGGGAGAGGGAGTACATTCTGCAATTTGGCAGCTGGGGATAGAACATTCTGGGAACAAGATTTGCAAACATTTCTCAAGATTTCAACAGTGTTCTGTTAAGCATACAGAAAAACAAGATGTGACAAGTACCTATTTTATTAATATTTCATTCCCCACTTCTTCTTCTGGCTAATTTTAATCATAAAAATGATCATTGGAGGGTGTCACATTCAATGTCTGCTAGTGGGGTATTACCACAAGTTTAACTCGTCCAATTTGAGCCTGGAGAAAAGACATTACACGGTTGAGCAAACAGGGTTTTATAGTTAGCAATAATATGAGGATTATTATTGGACCGGCCAGGGTTGATAAAAACGTAGTTAACCAGGGGGACTTTGTGAACCAAGACTCAAGCCACTCTTTTTGGACCTCTCTCACTTGTTGATGCTCTTCAAGGTGTCTTTTAAATTTACTCATACATTTTATTACAACTCCAGTACAGTCAGCATAAAAACAACATTCTTCCCTCAATGCAGCACAAAGGCCCCCTTCTCTAATGAAGAGGAGGTCCAACCCTCAATTGTTCTGTAAAACAACTTCAGAGAGAGAGGTTAAAGTTTCATGCAAAGCCCTGAAGGAGGTTTCTAATATCTTACTTTTGCTCTATTGCTGCTTCTAATTGGGTCATCTTTTGTGTCCCATGGACAATGCCACTGGTTCCTCTGCCCACCCGTGCAGCAACTCCTATTCCTAATAGGGTGGCTAAAGTGAGGGATATATGTTCCCAGTGGAACCGGTTGTATGCCCCCCCTATTTGATCTTCAAATGAACCTGCCTCATGATAGAGCACACTGGGAAACATCTGCACCATTACACAATTTATCACATATCTTGATCATTTCATGAAAACATAAACGATGTTTAAGTATATAGAATTATGCTGTTGTAGGCACTGACAAAGCAAGGCACCTAAGATAGCACTCAAGAGAGGGAAACAGTCCTATTTCGTTGCAACCGGATTCAGAGGGCATTGCTTCTATTGTAATCAATTAATCCCCTGAAACTCAAGTTTAGGTAGTTTCAGAATTTTGTACCCAACATATAAGGGATGGGGCTCAGAATTTCACAGTCTTCAGAAGTTTAAAAAAGCAGTATTTGTTTCTGTTTTTCCTTCTGTTCTGGGCAAGTTAACTTTTCAAGGACACCTGGGATGAGGACAGCTTTTTCTTCCTTTTCTTATTTTCCCCCTGCCAGCTGTTACCATGGAGCCCGGTTGGTAATTTCTTTATCTTAGAAATGTAGCCATCTCTGTGAAGCCCCAGCTGAAGGCCAGAGGACTTGTTCACATATTTTGTGAAAAACTAGTTAGGGGTTGTCTAGCTTAGAAGTACTGAGATTTTTAGCCAGTGGCCAAGTAGAACTGGGCAATACAAAAGAGAATGTTTATCTACATTAAAGTCTTTATTGGGACTGTTTGGCTGAATGTTCAAAACTCAGCCATGGTGAAGACTTCTGAAGAAGGTCATTTAAGACTTTTCTGTGGGCCTGGTACAGAGGGGGAAAGACGGGGAAGTTGGGGCTGAGAGCACCTCTGAGGATCTGAGAATGAGGGAAAAGAGAGATGTAAAAGAATAATGCGAAAGGGTATTGGGAATTTCCTAGCAGCAAACTTGAGCAGTAGATCAGGTAGAGCAGAGTGAAAGAAGGGAGTGAGGATCCCAAAATCCTGTGAGGGACTTTAAATTTTAGTAACCTGTTTTCAGTGATGACAAAGCAACTTTAAAGGCCAATTATATTACATCTTGGATAAGGGTCTCAGGGCTCTCCTCAGCTCTTTTGAGCATTGGGTTAGCTGGTAAGAGGACCTGGTGGGACCCGGTGAGGGCACTGACAGGAGATGAGAGGAATGAGTCGGTGGAGCGGTACCTATGTACCTGCTACCTCAGCAAGGGGGCGATGGTCAGAGAACTGGTGGAGCTTTGGGTTTCTGATCTAGTTATTGGAGGGGAGAAATCAAGTTGCTGAGATGGGAGTGACAGCAGAGGGTCTGGAGCAGAAGGCTGAGGATAATGATCTATTGGAGAAGCATAGTTCAGGATGTGAGTGAAGGAGGGAAAAGGCTTCCACATAGGGGAATTTCCTTTCACTCTTTTGAGCACTTGCAGAAGTCAAAAAGGTCACGCAAAATTTGAGGATCTAGAGACCCCTCTGGGTGCCATAGTTTTTGGTTGTCTAATTGGTAATGTGGCCAATGCTGTGTACTGAATTTGATGAAGAATTGGGGTTCCATCAGGCAGCCCCTGTATGCACACATTCCCATAACATACAGAAAAATTCGGCTTTTCCCCCACACAGCCATTACACTTTGTGGCTTTGATAGTCTGCCAGGCAAACTTAGTAATCTAGACTAGCCAACCTGCATCTGGCTCGCGTGTCCCTACATCCATAATGTTTGTTTCCATTATCTATGGTACAGAAGGGATTTAATGGTATTTTAGTGGGATCCTCTTCATCAGGGATATCACAATAGGAAATACCTATAGCCAGCTAACAAATGTCTGGGTGGAGAGATGGCCACCAGGTCCCTAAGGGGGCTGTATGTGAGATAGACCATACTTCTTTTCCAGTAGGATTTCTGATCAGCCATCACTGCTTAATGGGCTCATGAGGGTTAGGACTACTTGTAGCCAAGGGGAGAGTATATAACCTTATTCACATTGCGAATACACAATTTGAAACTGTTACCAGTCTTTTTCAGTTTCCAGAAAGATTCTGTACAGGGAGCAGGCTTGAGATGAGAGGCATGGATCCAGGAAGTGATTCTGTTTACGTTTACCACTGTAGGTGTTATAATAGCACCTGGTATGGTCCTTTTCAGCGGGGTACCAGGGATGACACCTGATATCATCTTACATAGATGAAATCTCTTACTTGATATGGATGTGGAATCCCCTGGTTCCGAGTTGGGTAGGCAGTTGCCAGCTGTTTTCACAGGTATTACTGAGTTCTTTCAAGATCTTTAAGTCTGTCAAGCAAGGGGGTGTGGAAAGGATCTTTAGGTCTTACAGTTGGGCTTAGGTCCCCTACTGGAGGAGGGCCACCATAAAGAATTTCACACGTGGTAAGGTTACTCAAAGAAACAAAGGGATTTTTTCTTGCATGAAACATTGCATAAGGCAGGAGCATAGTCCAATCCTATGCTGGTCTCTAAGCTTAATTTCGTTAAGGTCTCTTTAATGGTTCTATTCATTCTTTCTACTTGTCTTGAACTCTGTGGTCTATAAGCACAATTTAACTTCCAATTAATCCCCAGGTTCCTGGCTAACCCCTGACTTACCTGGGCCATGAACATCGGTCCATTGTCAGATCCTATTACCGGCTTAGCTTCCTCCAATGGTAGAGAGGCTTAGTCAGCAGCAGCGGAATGACTTAGAGTGTGTTGTGTGTTAGGGGATGAGGGCAGGGGATAAGGAGGGGGAGAAGAGTCCAGTAGAGTCAAATCTGTGACTCAGGGAGAACAGAGGGTGGAGGAGGAGGAGGTTGAGAGGGTTTGAGAGATCATGGGGGAAGGAGTAGGAGCAGAGGTAGGGGCAAGGAAAGGTTTCACCCATGGAGGAGGAGATTTGCAGAGGTCCTGCCAAGTTAAGATATATGGCTGTTGATCCGGATGGCTATGTGGCGCTGGCTGAAAGACAATACCTCTGACTTTTTAAATTAGTGGGAAGTAGAAAGATCCTTCTAGGGGCCATACGACTCCAAAGATGGGCCATTCTGAGGCACAGAGATTCTGCCAGGTCCAGCTTTTTACTAAAAAAAGAAAGATTCTGAGCCCTTAAGCGGACTTTGGTCCATAGATCAAGGGTCAGGGACAGAGGCATTGACGTGCTCTGTTCCATAATGAAAGTTCCACAAACAGTAAAAGCAAGGACACACGACACAGATAAGACAAGACCATAAAGACAGGCAATGAACGTCCAACACTGAGACCAGGAATGAGTAGCCGGCAAAACCCAATGATATGGCAATAACGAATCTAAAAGAAAATATCCCTGAGTCGAGAAGACTATTGTTCCTTGATTTCCCGAGTTCTCTGCGGGGTCCTCCAGAGAGGTGCCCTTTGTCTCTGTGACACGTCTCTCAGCCACCATCAGAGAGAGCCCAGGCTCTTCATCGCCAGCAATTTTGCCAAGCCCTAACAAGAAACCTGAAACCGGAAAGAGGCGCCTTACTTGCTCCAAGAGGAGCCCGTTGGGGTCTCTCGTCCGCCACTGCTGGAACTCGGTGGAACCTCAATATGTAAACGTCAGGCGAGTGTCAGAGGAAGATACTATCAAGAGACTGTCTCATGCAACAGCAAAGGGTTTATTTGTGGTCCAGCATGCTGGAGCTCAGAGCTAAATTAAATAGAGCAGAGACCTCTGAGAACAGCTTAAGCAGAGCTTATATACTTTCCTTGGAGAGGGAAGAGAGGGAAGTTTAGTGATGGGTAAGGGCGAGTGGGCGGTTTGCATGACACCGAGTGAGGGAGTACATTCTGCAGTTCGGCTGTTGGGAACAGTACATTCTAGAACAAGATTAGCAAACATTTCTCAAGATTTCAAAAGTGTTTTGTTAAGCATACAGAAAAACAGGAAGTGACAAGTACCTATTTTATTAATTTTATTAACCTTTCACTACCGACTATGCCTTTTTGACTTGATGTTCCTTCTACATTAATTCATGCAACGTACAAGGTGCTATGCCATTGTATATCGATTTATCTGAGACAACTCTGCAGAACGTAATTCAACACCACGTATCCCTATCAAGGGCCCAATGCCCTTCTGGGCTTCAAATCAGACTTAGATTTCTTTTTTCATACATATATTTCACCTATATATTCTTCTACACATAGCAAGTTCTCAATACGATCATTCATCCAGCAAAATGATTTCTAACCCAAATCGATCATGTTTTTAACCATAACCGGACACTGTTCCCTCAATCTAACTTTACAGAAGAGCAGGGAAGGAGTTGATATTACAATACAGAAATGTAGAAAAACTTCCACCTGCTGAGAACCTCAAAGGTCCATGCAGAAATGATCCCTGGAGAGATGTAGGAAGCAATAAAGGACCTGAGAGACCAAAAGTCATCTTCCATGGCAAACAACCCCGTCAGGATAAAAGGTTGTGTCTGAATCAGATTTTTTTTAATGTAGAGATCATGGACCAAACCAGGCCTGTGTGGAGATCTATTCCTGGGTGCCTTTGGTTGATATACCATTCTAACTTGTGAAAATGTCACAGGAAGTAGGGGCAGCCTCAATCTCTTGGGACCCTTGGAAGCAACAGTTAGGACAAAGTGGCTGCCAAGAGAGTGCCCTCATTCAGTTCAGGAAGGAAGTGACCTCACCTCACTTTCTTGGTGATGGAACTCTCTGAACGTGGGATCCAGGAAGCCAGGCACACAGAGCCAATCCAAGTCCCAGTCCCAGTGGTCTCACTTGTTTGGATTTACCAAGGACAGGGTCAGTATTTTTTGGTACCTACAGATGTGAGGAAGGCCAAATGCCAGGAAAGCTCGGATGCAGGGTTTTTCATGAGAAAGCAGGTAGTTGCTCACTGTTGGCTCCTAAGAAGTTCACAGAGTTGGCCAAGGAGACAAGATCTGAGACAGGAAAGGCCATTTTGGGGGAACATATTATGGCCCACAAGTCAGAGGACACTCTGGATATTCACAGACCTACTTAGGGGAAGGAGGTGCCTTTGTGGGTGTGGTTGTGGGTTTGTGGTTTTGTCTCATTTTCTGAGAATAGGTAGGACAGTCGGTTTGTTTCATTTGAAGTGGACTGTTTCTAGTAAGTCTTTTCACAGGGCGAGTGTTTCTATGTCTGTGTATTCCACTGTTTCCGTGGTTGTAGACATTAGAAAAGAGAATTCATCAATGGATGTGTCGTGTCAAGTAGAAAGATTCTCAGCATTCATATTGCCCCGTTTATGAATGGACTGTAGCTTGCCTTATCGATGAGCAACACCTGCTACCTTCCTAAGTTTCTATTTTCGTCCTGAATTCGGCCAATCTCAAGAATAGGCCCATGGTTTTGTGTCCAAGATATGTACCACCTCCAAGCTCTGTGACATGGCCATGTACTGGATAGCTGTAGGTGATGGCGAGCATCTCAGAAAACTCAGATATCATTGTGACCAGGAAAGTCTCAGAGGAGAAATCCTGCTTTGGGACTTTTGCTTACCTATTGTTCTGTTGCCCTGAATGTCAGGAAGGTCTTTGCCTCAGGCCACCCCTTTGTGAAGCCTGAAGAAAACAGTTTTCAAATGGAAATGAATGGGCATACCTGTGGCACTTTCCTTAATTGCTTTGGAAAGGGATGTGTCTGAATCAGGCCCTTGGCCCTGTGTGTGGCTGTGGCTTAGATTCTCAGCACCTGATGGATCTAAAGAAAGTTACCATGTGTGCATCCAAAAGAAAATTCGCCAAAAGAACAATTATTGGGATGAAGTCTCTCGACTTCCTCTGTAAGGTTCCTGACCTCCATCAAGTGAGAATATGATCCTTTGGGTCAAAAGAGTTCTACAAAACCTGCAGAGGCTAGCCCATTGTGCTTGGGTTTTCTCATGACTAAAATTCACATAAAGAATCTAAACCCCACAGACAGTAGTCCTCAAATTGGAGCGGTATTAATGGCAGGCCTATTTGATCACTTTTGGTTCACAGGATGGGTGTCCAGGCCACCTTGACTTTAGGCAAATGAGGGGCAAAGGAGCTTATTTGGGACACTGTTTTGGTCTGCGCCCCTCATGGAAACCTCCAGCCAGATTATGATGAGTGTCTATATGAAAGAAGATGAGGGCCATATGGGAGGGTTCTTGTTTTAATTGTGGTAATTTGTGTGGTAGTTAGAAGAGATGACTGGGTCCACCAGGGCTTGAACTCTGGTGTGATTCCCCTTAGAGACTGAGTTCTGGAACTGACCTCAGAGAAGTATTGCCATGAATAGTGTTGGGATTTTAGGAGACCACGCATGAGAATCGCTTTTGGAAACTGAGATCTAGGCCCAGGATGGCTTTCCACAGAGCTCAGGGATTCTGAGCCAGGATATCACATGATTTAATTCTTAAAGACTTGGTAGCCATAGTTGAGAGTCCAAACACACATGGACCTCACATTGTATACCTCAATGGGCCTGGATTCATGTGTCCTTTTGGCCACTCTTTGGGAAGGCTTGCCTGTGAGTGTTCTCCAGAGCTTTCATTGAAATGAGCTTCCTCACCATTTAATGGTTCCTGAATTAAATGAAACCCACAGTGCCTCCAACTTCATCCTTGAAAAATGACTAGATTAATACCATGAAATTTTTGAAATCCCCATGACCAGGTGGCACTGGATAACCTTTAGATATCCTGTTGCTGATCATGAGTATAACAAACAGTGCCTTGATTGACTGAGTTTCTTGAAAATGGTGTAGAACAGAAATGCCAGTAAGTTGGAGCCTGCTGGGTAGTGGGTGTAGAGCAGTGGACTGTAGGTGTGTAAATAAATATTTTTGGTAGGACCACCTGGATCTTCCATTGGCTTCCAAAACTTGCGACTGACATGGTGCAGGCAGCAGACCTTTATATGTAAAGGCATCTTGTTATATGTAGAGGTTTCAGGGCAATGTTCAGAATCAGGTTGCTATAGTCAAGGGGAAAGCTATGTGGGATAGAAGCCTGGTTCTTACATTGTCTTTCCGACCCTGACCAACCACACATGACAGAACTCCCTCCAGCATTGTGTCCCAGTTGAACATATTGTATTTCGTGAAGCAAATACCAAATTCCCAGTGCAGCAGTAAGAAACACCCTGAAAAGTGGAGGATGACCAAATGGCTTCACAGACCACACGGGAAGACACTTAGCTCCCAGTGGCAACAGTTTACCTACAAAGGGAGAATTCAGACCTGCTGCCTCATGTTCATTACAAAATAAAGAACCATGTCCTCCAGGTCACATAGATGCAGACCCAGATTTTTGGTGTCACTATAAACGAAGCTAAATCTCCTGACAATTACATATATTTCTTTTTCTTTTTTTAATTAATTTTCATTGTAGGTTGTTCAAAACATTACATACTTCTTGATATATCATATTTCACACTTTGATTCAAGTAGGATATTTCACACTTTGATTCAAGTGGGATATGAGCTCCCATTTTTACTCCATATACAGATTGCAGAATCACATCAGTTGCAGAACCATTGTTTTACATATTGCCATACATATATTTCTTGTGCCTAACCTCAGAGGAATTTTCTCAATAAGTCTTTAGGTCAGCACAGCTCCATGTTTCTGGAGTGTTTACCCTCTCCCATACTTTTGTAAACTCTTTTACCACCTCCAATGTTGTGAACTCCTGAGCATTTTTTATTCCACATATGTATTCACAGGTTTTCTAACTCCTCTCCTCTAATTGTGTCTTACTTTTAGCGATGGTTATGTCAAGGCATTGTTCTGGATAAGAGAGGGAAGATTTTTGTGTATCACATGTTTGCATACACATTAGATTCATTTTCCTATTTTCCATTTGAAATACTGAATCCCTGACACTAACCCATACCCTACTAGACTCTGACTACTAATCCTAATATCATGGAGAAAAAAAAACCTAACTGAATAGAAGTACAGTCCTTTCATAGGAATCATGGTGTATATTTGTATTTGTCTTTTGCTTTATCAAGAGTATGTGTTTTAAATTTAGTAAACTTTTCATTTTAATATTTCTCCATGATTTTTTAAAGTTATCACATATGTAAATTCCTGTCTCCCTTTCTCTCTATCCTATTCAGCACATGTAATTTTTTTATGCATATACAATATCCTACCTGGTATCACACGTACATTCCTGAAAGATCACTGGCTTTGGAATATAAAAATTGTGAGAAGAGATGACTTTCCCTAAATAATGATGGAACTGAAAATTCCACCTATGGGTGAGATTCCTAGTGAAAAACACTATACATAAATCCATGTTCAGTAAAATGAATATTTTTGGATTTGTGAATGAATTATATTTCATGATGAATATCGATTGGCATATATATTGCTAAATATTAATGTGTGTGTGTGTGCGTGTGTGTGTGTGTGTGTGTGCGTGTGTGTGTGTGTGTGTGTGTGTGTATTCTCCAGATTTTAAAAAAATATGAAAAATATGTGTCTTATTATACACTCCCTAAATTCATTCATATTCATTTTTGTTCATTTAAATTCAAATTTTCACAAGATTATTCTCAGTAATATTCATACACCTGAAATATATTTTGGTTTCCTACTACTGAAAACTAAGTTCAGTGGATGGTGCTTAAAAATCCTAATATTTCTACAGTAACTGACCCAGTTTAACATTAATGCAAGTAGATTGCTATGGGACATGATGTGTAATTTGAAGTTCATTTTTACTCAACACTGGTACATTACTATTTCTTCAGTTTATGGACATCATAGGATGTATTTTTTCATCCACAACTTCACAAATTTTTTGGCATTTGGTTCACTTTCAATTACTTACTACTTCAGAACACATGTATTCCTCCATGTTTCTTTACTGGTCTTTTCACTAGACTTCTTTCTAAACACATTATTTTCGATTCCATAATCATTTTTGAAGCAAAACTCACTCTTCACGATAAACTGTAACCCTAATAATACCATTGCATATATAACTCGTTGGAATGATGGTATATATATCAATATAAGATTTCCAATATATTTTCAGATGCAAACTCAAACCATTATTTAATGTTGGATCCAGTTACATACTTTATTCACAATATGGTCTATTCATGCATCATCTCAATAATCATCAACACAAGGTACACCTATTTGTATCCCCAGTACTAATTTATAAGTTTCCAGAATATTACTCCCCTTTATGGTGCAAGAAATACTCATGTCACCTGATCTACATATACATTTTACCACAGTAGTATTCTGTACACAAAATGCAAAGGTCACACATATGATTGTACCAAAGCCTAAATGGGAAGTGACCATGGATTACTAAAAGCATCTATGTCCAGGGTGCCTACTGCTCTCAAATGTCAATCCTATTGGTTACTACATATTTGTTTCTTCCTAAGATTATATATTTAACCTCAAGCCTTTTGAAAATATCTAATCCTATCACCCACTTTATACTTTTCCTGATTTCCTACTGCCCCTATTGATATCTGCTTTCCTACATATTTTTCCCAGTTCATCATTGTGACTGTCTCTTCACATGTGCTGACATTTACATTCACCCTCTAACTGAAAACCAATTGCTAAAGAACTTTTGGTCCAACTCCGAGACTCACTCTTCTTCCTAAACCTACTTACTATCTTCCTAATCCTACAGTCTATCCCTTTTGACTGGATGTTCTCTTCTACTTTCAATCATCTGAGGTATAGGGTCCTATGCCATTGTATATCGATTTATCTGAGACCTCGGTGCAGAACATGATTCAATCTAAGTATACCAATCAAGGGCCCAATGCCTTTCTGGGCTTCAAATCTTTCCTAGATCTCTGTTCTCATACATATATTTCACATTTATATTCTTATAAATATCACAGGTTCCCAATACCATAATTCATCCAGCAGAATGACTCCTAACCCAAATTGAACATGCTATTAACACTAACCATACACTGTTCCCTCAATCTCACTTTACAGAAGAGCAGGGACAGAGTTGGTCTTAAAATCCAGGAAGGTAGGGTATCATCCACCAGCTGAGAACCTCAAAAGTCCCTGCAGAAATAATCCCTGGAGAAGGTGTAGGCAGGTATGAAGGATTTGAGAGAGCAAAAGTCATCTTCCATGGCAAACAACCTGGTCAGGTTGAAGGGATGTGTCTGAATTAGCCTCTCTCTTCCTAATGTAGAGAAGATGGACCAAACCATGGCTGTGTGGAGAGCTGTTCCCCGGTGCCTATGGTTGATATACCATTCTAACTTATGAATGAGTCACAGCAAGTAGAGGCAGACTCCATCTTTTGAGAACCTTGGAAGCAACTGTTAAAACAAAGTGGTTTCCAAGGCAGTGACTTCATTCAGTTCTTGAAGGAAGTGACCTCACCTTACATTATTGGTGATGAAAGTCTGTGATCTTGGGATCCAGGCAACCAGGCACACAGAGTCAAACCCACTCCATGTCCCAGTGGGCTCACTTGTTTGGATTTAACAAGACAGAGTCACTCTTTCTTGGTACCTACTGATGTGAGGACAGCCAAATGCCTGGAAACTATGAAGACTGGCCTTTCCAGAGAAAGCAGGTAGTTTCTCACCACGGGCTCCTGACAACTTCACAGAGTTGGCTAAAGAGACAAGATTGAAGACAGGACACGCCATTTTTGGGAACATAGTATGGCCCACAAGTCAGAGGACACTCCGGATAGACACAGACCTTCTTTGGGGAAAGAGGTACCATTTTGGGTGTGAGTGTGAGTTTGTGGTTTTGTCTCATGTTCTGAGAATAGTTAGGAAAGCTGGTTTGTTTGTTTTGGAGTGAACTGTTTCTAGTAAGTCCTTTGACAACGTGAGTGTTTCTGTGTCTATATATCATACTGTGTCCGTGATTGTAGACAGTAGAAAAGAGAATGCATCAATGGATGTGTCCTGTCTACGAGAAAGCTTCAAAGCATTCATCCTGTGCAATTTATGAATGGATTGCAGCTTGCCGTATGGATGGGCAATTCCTGCCATCTTTCTAAATTCCTGTTTTCTTCCTGAATTCTGGACACTCTCCAGAATACGCTCATGATTTTGTGTCCAAGATATGTACCACCTCCATCTCTGTGACATGGCCATGTACTGGATAGCTGATGGGAATGGTGAGTATCTCAGAAAACTCAGATATCAGTATGCCCAAGAAATTCTCAGTGGAGAAACCCTGCTTTGGGCCTTTTGCTTACCTATTCTGTTGCCCTGAATGTCAGGAAGGTCTTTGCCTCAGGCCACACTTTGTGAAGCCTGAAGAAAATAGTTTTCAAATGGAATTGAATGGTCATTACCTGTGCCTCTTCGGTTAATTGCTTTGGAAATGGATGTGTCTGAATCAGCCTCTTGGCCCTATGTGAGGCTGTGGCTTAGATTCACAGTACATGATGGGTCTAAAGAAAAATCCCATGTGTGCATCCAAAACCAAAATGGACAAAAGAACTGTCATGGTGGATAGAGTCTCTCGCCTTCCTCTGTAAGGTTCCTGACCTCCATTAAGTGAGAATAGGGATCATTTGGGTCAAGTGAATTCTTTAAAGCCCTGCAGAGGCTATCCCATAGGTTCGTGGGTTTTCTCATGACTCCAATTCACATCTATGTTTACAGAAGAGCAGGGACAGTGTTGGTCTTACAATACAGGAATGCAGTGGATCTTCCATCTGTTGAGAACCTCAAAGCTCCATGCAGAAATGATCTCTGGAGAAGATGTAGGCAGCTATGTAAGACCTGAGAGAGCAAAAATCATCTTCCATGGCAAACAACCTGGTCAGGATTAAGGGTTGCGTCAGAATGAGCCTATCTCTTCTTAATGTAGAGAAGATGGACCAAACCCAGCCTGTGTGGAGAGCTGTTCCCTTTTGCCTACGGGTGATATACCATTTTAACTTGTGAAAGTGTCACAGGAAGTAGGGGCAGCCCTCATCTCATGGGACCGTTGGGAGCAATTGTTATGACAAAGTGGTTGCCAAGGCAGTGATCTCATTCAGTTACTGAAGGAAGTGATCTCACCTCACTTCCTTGGTGATGGAACTCTCTGAACTTGGTATACAGAAAGCCAGGCACCCAGAGCCAGTCCCAGTCCTAGTCCCAGTGGTCTCACTTTTATGGATTTACAAAGGACAGAGTCAGTCTTTCTTGATACCTACTGATGTGAGGATGGCCAAATGCCAGGAAAGCTCGGAAGTGGGGCTCTTCCTGAGAAAGCAGATAGTGGCTCACTCCTGGCTTCTAACAACTTCACAGTGTTGGCCAAGAAGATCAGATCTGAGACAGGGCAGGCCATTTCGGAGGATCATAGTATGGCCGATCAGTCAGAGCACACTCCGGAGAGTCACAGACCTATTTGGGGGAAAGAGGTGCCATTGCGGGTTTGGGTTTGTGGTTTTGTCTCATGTTCTGAGAATAGGTAGAAAAGGCAGTTTGTTTGGTTTGGAGTGAACTGTTTCTAGTAAGTCGTTTGACAATGCAAGTGTTTCTATGTCTGTGTATCCCACTGTGTCCGTGCTTGTAGACATTAGAAAAGAGAATGCATCAATGGATGTGTCCTGTCTCATAGAAAGCTTCCCAGCATTCATCCAGCACAATTTATGAATTGACTGTGGCTTGCCTTATTGATGGGCGATACCTGCTACCTTCCTAAGTTGCTGTTTTCTTCCTGAATTATGGCCAATCTCCAGAATAGGCTCATGGTTTTGTGTCCAAGATATGTACTACCTCCAAGCTCTGTGACATGGCCATGTACTGGATAGCTGAATGGAATGGCGAGCATCTCAGAAAACTCAGATATCAGTGTGACCAGTAAAGTCTCAGTGGAGAATCCCTGCTTTGGGCCATTTGCTTACCTATTGTTCTGTTTCCCTGAGAGTCAGGAAGGTTTTTGTCTCAGGCCAACCCTTCGTGAATCCTGAAGGAAAGATTTTTCAAATGGAAATGAATATGCTATACCTTTGGCTCTTTCCTTAATTGATTTGGAAAGAGATGTGTGTGAATCAGCCTCTTGGCCCAGTGTGATTCTTTGACTTAGATTCTCAGCACCTGATGGATCTACAGAAAGATCCCATGGGTGCATAAAATCCAAAATGGCAAAAAGAGCAGTCATTGTTGATGAAGTATTTTGCCTTCCTCTGTAAGGTTCCTGAATTCCATCAAGTGAGAATAGGGATCTTTTGGGTCAAATGAGTTCTTCAAATCTATTCAGAGGCTATCCAATAGGTGCTTGAGTTTTCTCATCTTTCCAATTCACATAAAGAATCTGTACCCGACACTCAGTAGGACTCAAATTGGAGAAGCAGAGCAGTATTAAGGGCAGGCCTATTTGATCACTCCTGGTACACAGGAAGGGTGTACAGGCCACTGGGAATTTAGGCAAATGAGGGGCAACAGAGCTTATTTTGGACACTGTCTTGGGCTACGCTAATGCTATCAAATGTCAATCCTATTGTTGACTTCATATTTGTTTTATCCTAAGCTCACATATTCATCCTCAACCCTGTTGAAAATATCTAATCCCATCACTCACTTTATTCTTTTCCTGATTTCCTAATGTCTCTATTGATATCTGCTTTCCTACATATTTTGCCCTGTGCATCATTGTGACTGACTCTTCACTTGTGTTGACATTTACATTGACTCTCTAACCAAAACCCTATTGCTAAAGAACTTTTGTTCCAAATCCTATACTCACTTTTCTTCCTAAACTTACCGATTATCTTTCTAATCCAACTGACTATAACTTTTTGAATGGATGTTCTCTTCTACATTCAATGATCCAAGTACAGTTCAGGTTTCTATTCAACCGGGTGAGGGAGTAGATTCTGCAGTTTGGCAATTGGGGACAGCACATTCTGGCAACAAGATTAGCAAAGAGTTCTCAAGATTTCAACAGTGTTTTGTTAAGCGTACAGAAAAACAGGAAGTGACAAGTACATATTTTATTAACTTTTCATTCCCCACTTCTTTTTCTGGCTACTTTTAATCATAAAAGTGATCTTTGTGGGGTGTCACATTCTATGTCTGCTAGTGGGTAATTAACATAATTTTAATTTGTCCAATTTGAGCTTGGAGAAAAGAAATTGCATTATTGAGGAAACAGGGTTTTATAGTTAGTAATACTATGAGGATTATTATTGGACCGGCCAGGGTTGATAAAAACGTAATTAACCAGGGGGACTGTGTAAAAAAAGACTCAAACTACCCTTTTTGTGCCTCTCTCTCTCGTTGTTGCTCTTCAAGGCATCTTTTTAATTTACTCATAGATTTTTTTACAACTCCAGTATTGTCGACATAAAAACAACATTCTTCCCTCAATGAAGCACAAAGGCCCCCTTCTGTCATGAAAAGGAGGTCCAACACTCGCCTTTTCTGTAAAACAACTTCAGAGAGAGAGGTTAAAGATTCCTGCAAAGCTGTGATGGAGGTTTCTAAAATCTTTAAGTTTTGATCTATTGCTGCTTCTAATTGGGTCACTTGTTGTGTCCCATGGACCAGAGCAGTGGTTCTTGTGCCCAACCCTGCAGCAACTCCTATTCGTAATAAAATGGCTAAGGTGAGGGACATATGTTCCCAGCGGAACCGGGTTGTATGTCCCCCTCTTTGATATTCAAATGAACCTGCGTCATGATAGAGCACTCTGGGAAACATCTGCACCATTTCACAATTAATCACATCTGTTGACCATTTCATGAAAACATAAACAATGTTTAAGTATATAGAATTATACTGTTGTAGGGACGGACAAGGCAAGGCACCTAAGATAGCACCAAAGACACGGAAACAGTCTTTTTTGGTTTCAACCAGATTCAGAGGGCATTGCTTCTGTTGTAATCAATTAATCCCCTGAAACCCAAGTTACGTAGTTTCAGAATTTTGTACCCAACACGTAAGGGAAGGGGCTCAGAAGTTCACAGTCTGCAGAAGTTCACAAAAAGCAGTTTTTGTTTCTGTTTTTTCCTCAGTTTGGGCAAGTTAACTTTTCAAGGACACCTGGGTGGGGGTGTCTTCCCTTTCTTTTTTTCCCCCTTCCAGCTGTTTCCATACAGCCCAGTTTGTAACTTCTTTATCTTAGAAATGTAGCCATCTCTGTGAAGCCCCAGCTCAAGGCCAGAGGACTTTTTTTCAAATATTTTGTGAAAAACTAGTAAGGGTGTGTCTAGATCAGGAGTGCTGAATTTATTAGCCAGTTGCCAAGGAGACCAGGGCAACACAAAAATAGTAAGTTTATCTACAGTGAACTCTTTTATCGGGACTCTTTTGCTGAAAGTCCTAAATCAGCCATGGTGAAGACTTTTGGAGAAGGTCAGTTAAGACTTTTCTGTGGGCCTGGTACAGAGGGGGACAATTTGGAAGGCAGGGATAAGAGCAGCTCTGTGGATCTGAGAATGAGGAAGGAGAGATGTAAAAGAATATTGGGAGAGGGCTTTGGGATCTTAATAGCAACAAAAACTTGAGCAGTAGAACTGATAGAACAGAGGGGGAGACGGGAGTGAGATTCCAAAAAGCCTGTGAGGGACTTTAAATTCTTAGTAACCTGTTTTTAGTGATGACAAAGCAACATTAAAGGCCATTTTCATTACATCTTGTATTAGGGTCTGAGGATTCTTCTCAGCGGGTTTAAGCTTTGCATTAGGTGGTAAGAGGACTGGGTGGGACCCGGTGCGGGCACTGACAGGAGAGGAGAGGAGTGAGTGAATGGAGTGGTACCTCAGTACCTGCAACCTCAGCAAGGGAGCAATGGTCTGAGAACCAGTCGAGATTTGGGTTTTTGATCTAGATATTGGAGGGGAGAAATCAAGTTGCTGAGGTGGGAGTGACAGCAGAGAGTCTGGAGCACAAGGCTGAGGGTGAGCATCTATTGGAGAAGCATAGTTCAGGATGTGAGCAAAGGAGAGAGAAGGCCTCCACATAGCGGAATCTCCTTTCACCCTTTTGAGCACTTGCAGAAGTTAAAAAGGTCACACAGAATTTGAGGATCTAGAGACCCCTCTGGGGGCCATCGGTTTTGGTTATCTAATTCGTAATATGGCCAATGCTGTGTACAGAATTTGATGAGGAGTTTGGGTTCCATCTGACAGTCCCTGTATGCTCACATCCCCATGACTTACAATAGAAGTCTGCTCTCCCCCCCCACAGCCGTGACTGTTTGTGGCTTTGATAGTCTGCCGGGCAAACATAGTAATCTAGGCTAGCCAACCTGCATCTGGCTCACGTGTCCCTACATCTATAATGTTTGTTTCCATTATCTATGGTACGGAAGGGATTTAATGGAATTTTAGTGGGATCCTGTTAATCAGGGATATCCCAATAGGAAAGACCTATAGCCAGCTGACAAATGACTGGGTGGAGAGATGGCCACCAGGTTCATAAGGGGGCTGTATTCGAGATAGGCCATACTTCGTGTCCAGTAGGATTTGTGATCAGCCATCGCAGCTTAAGGGGCTGATGAGGGTTAAGACTACTGGTCCTCAAGGGGAGAATAAATATCTTCCAGGATCTTCTTTACAACCATTTGCGATGTTTCTTTTTTCTTCTTTTTTATTTCTTTTTTTGTGTGTGTGTGGGGAAGGCTTCAATACATCCTGAAAATGTATGTTCAAAGACTAGGAGTTATTTAAGTCCATACCTTACTGGCTTAATTTCAGTAAAGTCCACTTCCCAGAATTGTCCTCGTCTGGTTCCTCATAGGTGCTTTCCTGCAGGAAGCTTGGAAGTGTAAGTTTTAACCAATTAATGGACCTGACAGGCTTTTGTTACCCATTCAGTTATTTCCTTTTGCTGTGAGTAGGTTAGTGGAAAACTGTGTTCTTGATCCTTCACGAATGAATGTAGTTTCTTTGAACAAAGGTGAGTGAGTTGATGAACATTTGCTACTGACATAGTTAGAGCCATGATTATAGGAGTAGTTACTGAAGGATTAAAAAATTCCACTTGAGGGCCTTCAGGCTTAAAGGTTATTTTGGCCCAGAGCTTGGTGAGCAGAACTCTGCCCATCAATGGGGCCAGGCATTCTGGGATTACTAGGAAGGAGTGATGGATTTTTCCTTTTCCCTGGTCCATGGTCCTCTTAGTTGTCAAAGCCCGATATTTACTTCTGTTTGACTCTTGAATTAGAGACCTTTTATTCGGTAGAGGGCCCAATGGGCCTTATGGGCTGAGTATATTGCCCCTGTATCTACTTCAAAGTTTATTGTGTTCCCCTCCACTTCAAAAGTTACCTTGAGGTCAGGGAGAGGATCTGAGCCCGGACTTTCTTAGTATTCCTCCAGAGTCAGAATATCTGGCTGGCATGGCTGTCTCTTTCTAGGGCACTCTTTGGCCCAGTGTCCTTTTTCTTTAGAGTAGGCACATTGATCTGAGACCAGGGGTGGCCTCTAGTGTGTGCCCAGGTATCCCTTCCTGTCTCTCTGTTTCTTAGTTTCTGGCCTATTTGTTGTTGTGACCAGGACCTTAGTCAATGCCTTAGTCTGTCTTTTGTTTCTTTTATCCTCACTCAGCTCCCTTCTCTTCCTCAGTTTCTCTCTTAAAGTATACCTTCTCGGGTTCTCTGACTAAATCTCTCAAAGTCATATCTTGTAATCCATCTAAGCATTGTAACTTTCTTTTAATATCCAGGGCAGCTTTCCCAATAAAGGCCATTGTGAAAGATGCCTTTTGATCCTCTGCCTGAGGATCGAAAGGAGTATGTCTCTTATATGCCTACATAATTATCTCTAGGAACATACAGGGAGATTCATCAGGCCCTAAAAATAATCTCTCTTACCTTGGCCAAATTAGTTGGTCACCTAGCGGCCACTAAGATACCCACTATTACAGCCCGGTGATAAGTGGACAGATGCTCCCTACCTTCAAAGGTGTTGGGGTCCCAGTTGGGTCGTTTCAAGAGAAAGCCGGCTTTGAATATGTTGGGAAGTTGTGTCGGTCACGCATTTGGTCCGAGGATACTTTTTTCTAGCCTCCAGGAGGATTCTCTTTTGTTCCTCTGTCATGAAGAGAGTCCCTAGGAGTTGTTGGCAGTCATCCCAAGTAGGTTGGTGTGAAAACATCAATGACTTCACCAGACCTGAGAGCCAGGTTGGGTCCTCGGTAAAAGGGGGATTGTTATTTTTCCATTTATATAGGTCTGAAGAGGAGAAGGCCAATACTGGTAGGCTTCCATTTTTTCCCCATGGCCGTCGTCAATCATTGGTCCTTAGGGATGGAGGGTAGCAACACGGGAGTTCCAGGGTTTTCAATCATTTGCCACCGGCGAGTTCCTTTAGAAAGTCCAGCTTCCTCCAGGGGAGGAGGGGCTGTGTGTGACGCAGGGGAGTTATCTGGAGGGCCCTGGGCTGGCTTAGCATCCTCCAATTGCGGAGAGGCTGAGTCAGCAGCTGGAGAATCACTTAGAGGGTGTTGGGGGTTGTGGGACAAGGGTAGAAGATAAGGAAGGGGAGGAGAGTCCAGTAGAGTCAAATCTTGTGACTCAGGGAGAACAGAGGGTGGAGGAGGAGGAGGAGCAGAGGGGTTGAGAGATCGTGGGGGAAGGAGTAGGAACGGGGACACAGCAAGGAAAGGCTTCACTCACGGAGGAGGAGATTTGCAGAGGTCCTGCCAAGTTAAGGTATATTCCTGTTTATCAGTATGGCTATGTGGCCCTGGCTGTAAGACAATATCTCTGTCTTTTTAAATTAGTGGGAAGTAGAAAGATCCTTCTAGGTTCCATCCGAATCCAAAGGTGGGCCATTCTGAGGCACACAGAGTCTGCCAGGTCCAGCGTTTTACTGAAAAAGAAACATTCTGAGCCCTTAAGCGGACTTTGGTCCATAGATCAAGGGTCAGGGACAGAGGCATTGAAGTGATCTGTCCCATAATGAAAGATACACAAACAGTAAAAGCAACGACACAGGACACATCAAGAGAAAACAATAAAGACAGGCAATGGACGTCCAACACTGACACCAAGACTGACCAGGCGGCAAAACCCGATGGGCTGGCAATACCGAATCTGAAACAAAGTATCACTGAGTCGAGGGGACTATTATTCCTCGATTCCCGAGTCCTCTGTGGCGTCCCCCAGGGACTTGGCTTGTGGCTCTATGACACGTCTGCCAGCCACCATCAAAGAGAGCTCACACACTTCATGGACAGCCATTTTGCCAAGCCCTAACCTGAAACCTGTAACCAGAAAGAGGCGCCTTACTTACCCTGAGAGTAGCCCATTGGGGTCTCTCGTTCACCACTGCTGGATTTCGGTGGAACCTCCATATATAAAGATCGGAAGAGCATTGGGGGAAGAGACCACTAAGAGACTCTCTCATGCAAAAACAAAGGGTTTATTGGGGGTCCAGCATGCTGGGGCTCAGAGCTCATTTGAATAGAGCAGAGAACCCTGAGAACAGCTTAAGCAGAGCTTATATACTTTCCTTGAAGAGGGCAGGGAGGAAAGTTTATTGATGGGCCTGGGCGGGTGAGCAGTTTGCGTGCAACTGGGTGAGGGAGTACATTCTGAAGTTTGGCAGTTGGGGACAGCACATTCTGGGAAAAAGATTAGAAAACACTTCTCAAGATTTCAACAGTGTTTTATTAAGCATACAGAAAAACAGGAAGTGACAAGAATCTATTTTATTAACATTTCACTACCGACTATACTTTGCCAGATTTCCTAAAGTCTCTATTGATATCTGCATTCCTACATATTTTCCCCAGTTCATCATTGTGATTAATTCTTCACATGTGCTGACATTTACATTCACTCAATACCCGAAACCCTATAGCTAAAGAACTTTTGGTCCAAATCCTATACTCACTCTCCTTTATAAACATACCGACTATCTTCCTAATACTCCTGACTATCCATTTTGACTGGAAGTTCTCTTTGAAAATCAATCATCCAAGTTACAAGGTCCTATGCTTAATACCGCAATCAAGGACCCAATGCCCTTCTGGGCTTCAAATCTTACCTAGATTTCTGTTTTCAGATTCCTATGTATTCTTGAAAATATCGCAGATTCCCAATACCATTATTCATCCAGCAGAATGATTTCTATTCCAAATCAAACCTGTTATTAACCCTAACCAATCTAACTTTAGAGAAGAGCAAGGACAGAGTTGGTCTTAAAATACAGGAATGTAGGGGATCTTCCAACTGCTGAGAAACTCAAAGGTCAATGCGCAAATGATCCCTAGAGAAGTTGTAGGCACCTATGAAGGAACTGAGAGAGCAAAAGTCATCTTTCATTGCAAACAACCTGGTCAGCATGAAGGGATGTGTCTGAATCAGCCTCTCTCTTCTTTATGTAGAGAAGAAGGACAAAACGAGGCCTCTGTGGAGAGCTGTTCCTGGTTACCAATGTTTGATATACCATTCTAACTTGTGAAAGTGTCAAAGGAATTAGGGACAGCCTCCATTTCATGGGACCTTTGGAAGCAAATGTTAGGACAACGTGCTTGCCAAGGCATTGACCTCATTCAGTTCCTGAAGGAAGTGACCTCACCTCACATTCTTGGTGAATGAACTCTCTGAACTTGGGATCCAGGCATCCAGGCACACAAATCTAGTCCCAGGCCCAGTCCCAGTGGTCTCCCTTCTTTTGATTTACCAAGGACAGAGTCAGTCTTTCTTGGTATCTACTGATGTGAGGATGGCCAAATGCCAGGAAACCTCTGAAGAGTGGCCTTTCCTGAGTAAGCAGGAAGTGGCTCACCGCTGTCTCCTGACAACTTCACAGAGTTGGCCAAGGAAACCAGATCTGAGACAGAACAGGCCATTTGATGGGAACATAGTACGGCCCACCAGTCAGAGGTCACACCCGATAGTCAGAGACCTACTTTGGGAAAGGAGGTGACTTTGTGGGTGTGAGTGTGTGTTTGTGATTTTGTCTCATGTTTTGAGAATAGGTAGGAAAGGCAGTTTGTTTGGTTTGGAGAGGACGATTTCTAACAAGTGATTTGACAAGGCGAGTGTTTTTAAGTCTGTGTATCCCACTGTGTCCATGGTTGTAGACATTAGAAAAGAGAATGCATCAAAGGATGTGTCCAGGCTAGTAGAAAGCTTACCAGAATTCTTTCTGCCCAATGTATGAAAGGAATGCGGCTTGCCTTATGGATGGGTAACACCTGCTATCTTCCTAAGTTCCTGTTTTCTTCCTGAATTCTGGCCACTCTCCAGAATAGGCTCATGATTTTGTGACCAAGATAAGTACCACCTCCAAGCTCTGTGACATGGCCATGTACTGGATAGCTGAAGGGAATGGTGAGCATCTCAGAAAATTCAGATATCAGTGTGACCAGGAAAGTCTCAGTGGAGAAACACTGCTTTGGGCCATTTGCTAACCTATTGTTCTGTTCCCCTGAATGTCAGGAAGGTCTTTGCCTCAGGCCACCCCTTTGTGAAGCCTAAAGAAAACAGTTTTCAAATGGAAATGAATGGGCATCACCTGTGGCTCTTTGCTTAATTGCTTTGGAAAGGGATGTGTCTGAATCAGCCTCTTGGCCCTGTGTGAGGTTGTGGCTTAGATTCTAAGCACCTGGTGGATGTAAAGAGAGATCCCATGTGTGCATCCAAAACCAAAATGGCCAAAAAGCAGTCCTTGTGGATGAAGTCTGTCGCCTTCCTCTTTAAAGTTCTTGAAATCCATCAAGTGAGAATAGGGATCCTTTGGGTCAAATGGGTTCTTCAAAGACCTGCAGAGGTGCTTGTGATTTCTCATGACTGCAAATCACATAAAAATATATACCTGACACTCAGTTTTCCACAAATTGGAGAAGCATAGAAGTATTAACGTCTAGCATATTTGATCACTCCTGTTTCACATGAAGGGTGTCCAGACCACCCTGAATTTACGCCAATGAGGGGCAAGGGAGTTATTTTGGACACTCTCTTGGACTCTGCCACTCATGGAAACCTTCCGCCAGAGGTTGTGATTAGTGTCTATATGGAAGAAGATGAGGGCCATATGGGAGGGTTTTGGTTTTAAATTTGGTCATTTGTGTCCAGTATGAAGACATGACCTGGACCACCTGGGCTTGAACTCTGGTGTGATTCCCCTTAGAGACTGAATTCAGAGAAGTATTGCCATGAATTTTGTTGGGATTTTAGGAGTCCACCCATGAGAATCACCCTTGGAAACTGAGATCTAGGCCCAGGTTGGCTTTCCACAGAGCCCTGGGTATCTCAGCCAGGATATCACATGATTTAATTCTGAAAGACTTGGCAGCCATAGTTGAGAGTCACAACACCCATGGACGTCACATTGTAGACCTCAATGGGCCTGGCTTCATGTGACATTTTGGCCACTCTTTGGGAAGCCTTGCCTGTGAGAGTTCTACAGAGCATTCATTGAAATGAGCTTCCTCACCATTTAATGGTTCCTGAATGAATTGAAACCCACAGTGCCTGCAACGTTATCCTTGAAAAATGCCTAGATAAATACCATGAAATTTTTGAAATTCCCATGACCAGGTGGCACTGGAGAAACTTTGGATGTCCTGTTGCTGATCGTAAATATGCAAGACAGTGCCTTGATTGAGTGGGTTTCATGAAAATGGTGTAGAACAGAGATGCCAGTATGTTGGAACCTGCTGAGTAGTGGGCCTAGAGCAGTGGTAGGAAGATGTGTGATAAAAAATTTGTGGTGGAGCCATGTGCATCTGCCATTGGCTTCCAAATGGCTTGTGACTGACATGGTGCAGCCAGCAGACCCTTCCATGTAAAGGCTTCTTGTTATATGGAGATGTTTCCGGGCAATGTTCAGAATCAGGTTGCTATGGACATTTGGTCAAGCTATGTGGGATAGAAGCCTGGTTGGTGCATTCTCCTGCAGACCCTGACCAACCACACATGACAGAATTGCCTCCAGAACTGTGTCCCAGTTGAACTTCTTTTATTTCATGAAGCAAATGCCAAAGTCCCAGTGCAGCAGCAAGAAACACCACGAAAAGTGGAGGATGACCAAATGGCTTCCCAGTCCCCATGGGAATACCCTTAGCCCCCAGTGGCCACAGTTTACTTACAAAGAGAGAATTCAGCACTGCTGCCTCATGTTATTGGAAAATAAGAAATCATGTCCTCCAGGTCACATAGATGCAGACACAGCTTTGATGGTCTCACTAGAAAGAAGCTAAAGCTCCTGACAAAAACATATATTTCAAGTGCCCAAACTCAGAGGCAGTTTCTCAAGAAGTATTTAGGCCAGCAGAGCTCCATATATATGGAGTGTTTATCCTGTCCCATACTAGGAAAACTCCTCTACCACTTCCAAGGTTGTAAACTCCTGAGCATATTATTCACAGATTTTATTACTCTACTCCTCTAATTGTGTCTTACTTTGGGGGAAGGAAATGTCAAGGAATTGTTCTGGATGAGAGTGGGAAGATTTTGTTTAGCACATATTTGCATACACATTGGTTTCATTTTTCTATTTTACATTTGATATACTGAATCCCTGACACTAACACATACCCTACTAGATTCTGAATACTAATCCTAATATGATGGAGAAAAATAATCGAAACAGAATAGAAATACAAGCAGTTCAGAGGAGGCACGTTGTATACTTGGACTTGCCTTTTGCATTATATAGGGTAGGAGTTATAACTCTAGTAAATTTTTTGTTGAAATAGTTTTCCATGTGCTTTTAAAGTTAACAAATATGTGAATTCCTGTCTCCCTTTCTCTGTATTCTATTCAGCACA
Source organism: Callospermophilus lateralis (assembly GCF_048772815.1). Classification (NCBI taxonomy): domain Eukaryota; kingdom Metazoa; phylum Chordata; class Mammalia; order Rodentia; family Sciuridae; genus Callospermophilus; species Callospermophilus lateralis. The sequence continues at coordinate 1,529,510 of NW_027513420.1, forward strand.
TGTATTTTTATATGCACATATAGAATCCTACCTGGTATCACACGGACATTCTTGTGAGTTACATAACTTGGCAGATACAAAGTGTGAGAAGAGATCACTCCTCCTAAACGCTGTTTGAACTGAAAATTCAAACTATGGGTGAGCTTCCTAGTTGAAAAAAGTTATACATAAATCCATATCCAGTAAAATGAATATTTTTGGATCTGTGGATGATATGTATTTCACGGTGTAATTCGATTGGCATATATATTGCTAATTTTTAAAATCTCTGTGTGGTTATATATATATATATATATATATATATATATATATATATTCTCTCCAGATATTTCAAAATATTTAATATATGTGTCTTATTATACACTCCCTAAATTCATTCATGAATATGTATGTGGATTTATAAAAAACTTTTCACAAGATTATTCTCAGAAATATTCATTCACCTGATATACGTATTTTTTTCCTAGTATTGAAAACTAACTTCAGTGAATGGTGCATATGAATCCTAATATTTCTACAGTAACTGATCCAGTTTCACATCAATGCAAGTAGATTCCTATGGGACATGATAAGTATTTTGAAGTTCATTTTTATTTCAACACTGGTACATTACTATTTCTTCAGTTTATGCACATTATAGGATATATATTTCATCCACAAGTTCACAAATTTATAGGCATATATTTCACTTTCAATCACTTTCTGCTTCAGAAAACACGTGTTCCGCCATGTTTCAAACTGGTCTTTTCATGAGACTTCTTTCAAAACACATTATTTTTGATTTCCATAATCACTTTTGAAGCAAAACTCACACACTCTTCATGATAAACCATAAGCCTAGGATTACAATTAGACGTATAACTAGTTGTTATGAATGATTCTATATCAATATATGATTTCTTGAGATTCAAGATGGCCGCAAAGGGAGTGCAGTAACTCCGTGTACTGCGTCACTGTGAGGGAAAATGACGAGTTAGAACGGCTAAAAGCTATCTTGTTAGGAATTTCCAGCAAAATTGGGGTGCTCCAAAACCTAGTGGAAGGACTTTCATTGCACGAGGATCAGCTTCAGGGGCTCAAATGCGAGCGATCTGTCTGTCTGTATGGAGCGCTGCTTGTTCGGCAGATCACCCCATGGCTGGAGTCTGCGGCGCGCGCTGGGAAACGACAGGCTGGTGGCGCAGAGATACAGCGATGCTGATTCTGTGGGCTCCTGCCAGCTAGGCATTTGCTGAGCTCGGAGCTGAATTCTGGGATGGAGACGGGGAAAGGAAACGGTCCAGTTTGGTTCTCCACACCGGTCAGACCACGGAGGAAGCCAGCGGCCACCATCTTGGAGAGCTGACGTCACCATCCTTGTTTTCGACTGATTGCAGCTCTTTCAGCTATAGAACAGGTAATTTCAGGCTGACAATTTTCTGCATCTCGCAGACAAATTGCTCAGACTTAGTGCTAAATAACCCGCGGAAACTGCTTCTTGGAGCCTGCTCCTATCAGAACACGCACCGAGCCTGGAGTGTCGGAGTTCCGGCTCCCGGAGCTTCTCTGGCCCAGGGCTATAGAACCCGCGGAAACTGCTTCTTGGAGCCTGCTCCTGTGGGAGCATGCACCAAGTCCGGAGAGGCCGAATTCTGGCTCCCGGAACTGTTTTGGCCCGGTGATAAAGAACCCGCGGAAACTGTTTCTCGGTCCGGGTCCTGCTGAATACTGTGGATGCCAGAGGGGCCGAACAGAGCCGCCGCCCGGGCCCGGAACAGGTCCAGCGACCTGCCGGCGTGGTAGTCAAGAAAACCCAGAGGCAGCGCGGGCACAGGAGCCGGCGGGAGCTGCGCGGCGTGGGACTCCCAGCTACCGCTCCCACCAGTGCTGACAACTGAGGTCTCTTGCACCGACTCGCCTCGGCGTGGGACTCACGGCTACCGCTCCCACCAGTGCTGACAACTGAGGTCTCTTGCACCAGATACGGGGGCGTGGCTACCAGAAGGTAAGCAAATTGGCTGGGGGTTCTCAGCCCCAAGCTCTACAAACTTAGGGCCTGAGGGAGGCCAACAAGAAGAGTGTGCCCAGGCACTAATGAAACAGCTGCTCCACGCGTGTGCAAGGTAGGCGGAACTGTGAACACCGACAAAACAGGCCCAGTGAACCGCCAGACACATCCCTTCGGTTGGGGGAGGGGCAGAGCCGCCGAGCGCCTGCAAGGTAGGCAGACCCGCGACCCACCAGCAGAAAAGGCACAGCAATCCACAGAGCGGCATAGCCACCCCCCGAGCCTACAAGGTAGGCAGACCTGTGACCTACCGGCAGGTCATGCCCAAAAACCTGCGGAGGGGCACAGCTGCCCCACGTGCCTGCTAGGTAGGCTGAACCGTGACCACCAACAGAACAGGCCCAGTGGCCGGCCAGACACATCGCCCCGCCCAGGTTGGGGGAGGGGCAGAGCCGCCGGGCGCCTGCAAGTTAGGCATACCTGCGAATCACCAGCAGATCAGGCCCAGCAACCGCGGAGCGGCAGAGCCACCCCCGGGCCTGCAAGGTAGGCACACTTGCCACCCACCGGCAGGTCAGGTCCAAGAAACTGCGGAGGGGCACAGCTGCCCCACGAGCCTGCTAGGTAGGCAGAACCCTGACCACCAACAGAACAGGCTCAGAGGCCAGCCAGACACATTGCCCCACCACGGTTGGGGGAGGGGCAGAGCCGCCGGGCGCCTGCAAGTTAGGCAGACCTGCATCTCACCAGCATATCAGGCCCAGCAACCCGCGGAGCGGCAGAGCCACCCCCAGGCCTGCAAGGTAGGCGCACTTGCCACCCACCGACAGGTCAGGCCCAGAAACTCTCAGAGAGACACAGCTGCTCCACGCGCATGCAGGGTAGGCGGAACCGTGACCACCGACAAAAGAGGCCCAGTGGACCGCCAGACACATAGCTCCGGTTGGGGGAGGGGCAGAGCCGCCGGGTGCCTGCAAGGTTGGCGGACCCGCGACCCACCAGCAGAACAGGCACAGCAATCCACAGAGCGGCAGAGCCACCCCCCGAGCCTAAAAGGTAGGCAGACCTGCGACCCACCGGCAGGTCAGGCCCAAAAACCTGCGGAGGGACACAGCTGCCCCAAATGCCTGCTAGGTAGGCTGAACCGTGACCACCAATGGAACAGGCCCAGCGGCCGGCCAGACACATCGCCCCGCCCCGGTTGGGGGAGGGGCAGAGCCGCCGGGCGCCTGCAAGTTAGGCAGACCTGCAACTCACCAGCAGATCAGGCCCAGTGACCCGCGGAGCGGCAGAGCCACCCCTGCGACTGCAAGGTAGGCACACTTGCCATCCACCGGCAGGTCAGGCTCAGCAACTCTCAGAGGGACACAGCTGCTCCACGCGCGTGCAATGTAGGCGGAACCGTGACCACTGACAAAACAGGCCCAGTGGCCCGCCAGATACATCACCCCGGTTGGGGGAGGGGCAGAGCCGCCACCAGCGCCTTTTAGGTAGACAGACCTGCAACCGACAGACAGAACAGGCCTAGTGGCCAGCGGAGGGGCAAAACCGCTGCTCACTCCTGCAAGGTAGGCGGACCTGTGACCACCGAAAGAACAGGCCCATCGAAAGTACAGGCACAGCGGCCTCCCGGCGTGGTAGGCACATTGCCTCAATTGAAGGAGGGGCAGAACCACCGCCAAAGCCTGCAAGGGAGACGATGCAGCTATACAAAAGCAATATAAATATATAGGGGGAAAAATCAATAACACAACAGTTTCACCAAGCAGAAAGAAACGTGATCAGTATGAAAAGACAAGGAAAAAAAGGACCACAAGCAATGCAGGTCAATTCAACTTTAGAAGAGGTAATATCTGCAGCAGATGGAATGTCAGATAAAGAATTCAGGATATACATGCTTCAGATGATCTGGAGTCTCAAGGAAGACATTAGACAGCAAAATCAGACAATGAAAGACCACTTCGACCACTTCGACAATGAATTACATAAACAAATCCAAGAAGCAAAAGATCAATTATTCAGGGAGATAGAGGTTATAAAAAACAAACAAACAGAAATCCTGGAAATGCAGGAAACAATAAACCAACTTAAAAACTCAATTGAGAATACTACCAGCAGAGTAGAACACTTAGAAGATAGAACATCAGACAATGAAGACAAAGTATTTCAACTGGAGAAGAACATAGACAGCTCAGCAAAGCTGTTAAGAAACCATGAGCAGAACATTCAAGAAATATGGGATAACATAAAGAGACCAAACTTAAGAGTCATTGGGAAACAGGAAGGTATTGAGGTCCAAACCAAAGGAATGAGCAATCTATTCAACAAAATAATACGAGAAAACTTCCCAACTTGAAGAATGAGACAGAATCCCAAATCCTAGAAGCCTATAGGACGCCGAATGTGCAAAATCATAAGAGATCCACACCTAGACACATTTTAATGAAGATGCCCAACATACAGAATAAGGAGAGAATTTTAAAAGCTACAAGAGAAAGGAAGCAGATTACATTTAGGGGTAAACCAATCAGGATAACAGCTGATCTTTTAACACAGACTCTGAAAGCTAGAAGATCCTGGAATAACATATTTCATACACTAAAAGAAAATGGGTTCCAACCAAGAATTGTGTATCCCGTGAAATTAAGCTTCAGGATGGAAGATGAAATTAAAACCTTCCATGATAAACAAAAGTTAAAAGAATTTGCAGCTAGAAAACCATCTCTTCAAAACATCCTCGGCAAAATATTACAGGAAGAAGAAATGGAAAATGTCAATGAAAATCAACAGCGGGAGGTAGTACAGTAAAGGGGGGGGAATAATCAAAGAGGAAAACAAACCATGTTTAGTAACATAAATAAACCAATATGGCTGGAAGAACACCCATATCTCAATAATAACCCTAAATGTTAATGGCTTAAACTCACCAATTAAGAGACACAGGCTAGTAGAATGGATCACAAAACAAGACCCAACAATATGCTGCCTTCAGGAGACGCATTTGATAGGAAAAGACATACTTAGACTGAAGGTGAAAGGTTGGGAAAAATCATATCACTCATATGGACTTCGGAAACAAGCAGGAGTGTCCATATTCATATCAAATAAAATAGATTTCAAGCCAAAGTTAATCAAAAGGGATGAAGATGGACACTACATACTTCTCAAGGGAACCATACACCAACAAGACATAACAATCATAAATATATATGCCCCAAACAATGGTGCAGCTATGTTCATCAAACAAACACTTCTCAAGTTCAAGATTCTAATAGACCACCGTACAATAATCATGGGAGTCTTCAACACACCTCTCTCACCACTGGACAGATCTTCCAAACAAAAGTTGAATAAGGAAACTATAGAGCTCAATAACAAAATTAATAACCTAGACTTAATTGACATATATAGAATATACCACCCAACATCAAGCAGTTACACTTTTTTCTCAGCAGCACATGGATCCTTCTCAAAAATAGATCATATATTATGTCACAGGGCAACTCTTAGACAATATAAAGGAGTAGAGATAATACTATGCATCTTATCTGATCATAATGGAATGAAATTGAAAATTAACGATAAAAGAATTAAGGAAAAATCATGCATCACTTGGAGAATGAACAATAGGTTACTGAATGATCAATGGGTTATAGAAGACATCAAGGAGGAAATTAAAAAATTCTTAAAGATAAATTAAAACACAGACACAACATATTGGAATCTATGGGACACATTGAAAGCAGTTCTAAGAGGTAAATTTATTGCTTGGAGTTCATTCCTTAAAAAAAGAAAAAAACAACAAATAAATTATCTAATACTTCAACTCAAAATCCTAGAAAAAGAAGAGAAAAACAACAGCAAAAGAAGTAGAAGACAAGAAATAATTAAAATCAGAGCTGAAATTAATGAAATCGAAACGAAAGAAACAATAGAAAAAATTGACAAAACTAAAAGTTGGTTCTTTGAAAAAATAAAAAAAAATCGACAGACCCTTAGCCACGCTAACGAAGAGAAGAAGAGAGAGAACTCATGTTACCAGCCTACGGGATGAAAAAGGCAATATCACAACAGACACTTCAGAAATACAGAAGATTATCAGAAATTATTTTGAATCCTTATACTCCAACAAAATAGAAGATAGTGAAGGCATCGATAAATTTCTTAAGTTATATGATTTGCCCAGATTGAGTCAGGAGGATATTGACAACCTAAACAGACCAATATCAATTGAGGAAATAGAAGATACCATCAAAAGACTACCAACTAAGAAAAGCACAGGACCAGATGGGTAAACAGCAGAGTTTTACAAAACCTTTAAAGAGGAACTAATACCAATACTTTTCAAGCTATTTCAGGAAATAGAAAAAGAGGGAGAACTTCCAAATTCATTCTATGAGGCCAACATCACCCTGATTCCTAAATCAGACAAAGACACTTCAAAGAAAGAAAACTACAGACCAATATCTCTAATGAACCTATATGCAAAAATCCTCAATAAACTTCTGGCGAACCGGATACAAAAACATATCAAAAAAATTGTGCAACATGATCTGGTAGGATTTATCCCTGGGATGCAAGGTTGGTTCAATATACGGAAATCAATAAATGTTATTCACCACATCAATAGGCTTAAAAATAAGAACCATATGATCATCTCGATAGATGCGGAAAAAGCATTCGACAAAGTAGAGCATCCCTTTATATTCAAAACTCTAGAAAATCTAGGGATAACAGGAACATACCTCAATATTGTAAAAGCAATCTATGCTAAGCCTCAGGCTAGCATCATTCTGAATGGAGAAAAACTGAAGGCATTCCCTCTAAAATCTGGAACAAGACAGGGATTCCCTTTCTCACCACTTCTGTTCAACATAGTTTTCGAATCACTGGCCAGAACAATTAGACAGACCAAAGAAAATAAAGGCATAAAAATAGAAAAGAAGAACTCAAATTATCACTATTTGCAGATGACATGATTCGATACCTAGCAGACCCAAAAGGGTCTACAAAGAAACTATTAGAGCTAATAAATGAATTCAGCAAAGTGGCAGGCTATAAAATCAACACGCATGAATCAAAGGCATTCCTGTATATCAGCGACAAATCCTCTGAAATGGAAATGAGGACAACCACCCCATTCACAATATCCTCAATAAAAGTAAAATACTTGGGAATCAACCTAACAAAAGAGGTGAAAGACTTATACAATGAAAACTACAGAACCCTAAAGAAAGAAATAGAAGAAGATCTTAGAAGATGGAAAAATATACCCTGTTCATGGATAGGTAGAAGTAACAACATCAAAATGGCGATATTACCAAAAGTTCTCTATAGGTTTAATCCAATGCCAATCAAAATCTCAACGGCATTTCTTGTAGAAATAGAGAAAGCAATCATGAAATTCATATGGAAAAATAAAAGACCCATAATAGCAAAAACAATGCTAAGCAGGAAGTGTGAATCAGGCGGGATAGCTATACCAGACTTCAAACTATACTACAGAGCAATAGTAACAAAAACACCATGGTACTGGTAACAAAACCGGCGGGTGGACCAATGGTACAGAATAGAGGACACAGAAGCCAATCCACAAAACTACAACTATCTTATATTTGATAAAGGGGCTAAAAGCATGCAATGGAAGAAGGATAGCATCTTCAACAAATGGAAAGAGACCCTTAGGGGCATACCAAATTACATACAAGAGGATGTGAGGGGAAAGGAGGAAAATATAAGGGGGAGAAATGAACTACAGTAGAGGGGGTAGAGAGAGAAAAGGGGAGGGGAGGGGGGAGGGGGGATAGTAGAGGATAGAAAAGACAGCAGAATACAACAGACACCAGAATGTCAATATGTAAATCAATGGTTCTGCAACTGATGTGATTCTGCAATCTGTATATGGGGTAAAAATGGGAGCTCATATCCCACTTGAATCAAAGTGTGAAATATGATATATCAAGAACTATGTAATGTTTTGAACAACCTACAATAAAAATTAATTAAAAAAATATATGATTTCTTATATATTTTCAGATATCAATTCAATACATTATTTAAAGGGGAACCAGTTATATTATTTATTAACTGTATGATCTATTCATGCATTATCTCTATATTCATAGACACAGGGTACACCTATTTTTACCCTCAATACTAATTTATACGTTTTCAAAATATTCCTCAACAAATGGTGGAAGAAATACTCATGTCACCTGATCTATATATACATTTTATCACAGTAATATTCTGGACAAAAAAATCAAAGGTCACCCTTAAGTTTGTACCAAAGCCTAAATGGATAGTGAGCATGGATTACTAAAACCTTCCATGTCCAGGTGGCCTAATGCTCTCAAATGTCAATCTTATTGGTGACTACATTTTTGTTTCTTCCTAAGATTATATATTCAACCTCAAGTCTGTTGAAAATGTCTAATCCTATCACTCACTTTATACTTTGCCTGATTTAGTAATGTCTCTATTTATATCTATTTTCCTACATATTTTCCCCTGTTCATCATTGTGACTGACTCTTCACTTGTGCTGACATTTACATTCACTGTCTACCTGAAACCCTATTGCTTAAGAACTTTTGGTCTAAATCCTATTCTCACTCTTCTTTGTAAACCTACTGACTATCTTCCTAATCCTACCGATTATCCCTTTTTGAGTGGATGTTCTCTTCGACATTCAATCATCCAAGGTACAAGCTCCTATGCCATTGTATATAGATTTATCTGAGACATTTTTGCAGAAAATAATTCAAAGCCTAGTGTACCAATTAAGGGCCCAATGCCCTTCTGGACTTCATATCTTCCCTAGATTTCTGTTTTTATACTTATATTTCATCTATATATTCTTGTAAATATCATAGTTTCCCAATACCATTATTCGTCATGCAGAAGGATTCCTAACCCCAAATTGAAAATGTTACTAACCCAAACCATACATTGTTCTCTCAATCGAACTTTACAGAACAGCAGGGACAGGGTTGCTCTTAAAATACAGGAATGTAGGGCATGTTCCACCTGTTGAGAACATCAAAGGTCCATGCAGAAATGATCCCTTGAGAAGATGTAGGCAGCTACGAAAGACCTGAGAGAGAAAAGTCATCTTCTATGGCAAACAACCTTGTCAGCATGAAGGGATGTGTATGAATCAGCCTCTCTCTTCTTAATGTAGAGAAGATGGACCAAAACAGTGCTAGGTGGAGAGCTGTTCCCGGGTGCCCATGGTTTATATACCATTCTAACTTGTGAAAGTGTCACAGGAAGTAGGGGCAGCCTCCATCTCATGGGACTCTTGAAAGCAACTGTTAGGACAAAGTGGTTGTCAAGGCAATGACCTCATTCAGTTCCTGAAGAAGTGATCTACCTCACTTCCTTGGTGATGGAACTCTCTTAACTTGGGATCCAGGAAGCCAGGCACCCGGAGCCAGTCCAGTCCCAGACCCAGTAGGCTCACTTGTTTGAATTTACCAAGGAGAGTGTCAGTCTTTCTTGGTACCTACAGATGTGAGGATGGCCAAATACGAGGAGAGCTCTGCATAGGGGCCTTTCCTGAGAAAGTAGGTAGTGGTTCACTGCAGGCTCCTGACAACTTCACAGAGTTGGCCAAGGAGACCAGATCTGAGATAGGACAGGCCATTTTGGGGGAACATAGTATGGCCCACCACTCAGAGGAAACTCCGGATAGTCACAGAGTTACATGGGGGAAGGAGGTGTCTTTGTGAGTGTGGGTGTGATTTTGTGGTTTTGTCTCATGATCTGAGAATAGGTAGGAAAGACGGTTTGTTTGATTTGGAGTGGTCTTCTTCTAGTAAGTCGTTGGACAAGGCAAGTGTTTCTATGTCTGTGTATCCCACTGTGTCCGTGGTTGTAGACATTAGAAAATAGAATGCAACAATTGATATGTCCTGTATAGTAGAAAGATTCCCGGCATTCATCCTGCCCAATTTATGAATGGACTGCAGCTTGCCTTATCCATGGGCAACACCTGCTACCTTCCTAAGTTCCTGTTTCTTCCAGAATTCTCACCACTCTCCAGAATAGTCTCATGGTTTTGTGTCCAAAATATGTACCACCTCCAAGCTCTGTGACATTGCCATGTCCTGGATAGCTGAAGGGAATGGCGAGCATCTCAGAAAACACAGATATCAGTGTGACCAAGAAAGTCTCAGTTGAGAAACCATGCTTTCGGCCTTTTGCTTATCAATTGTTCTGTTTCCCTGAATGTCAGGAAGGTCTTTGCCTCAGGCCACCCCTTTGTGAAGCCTGAAGAAAACAGTTTTCAAATGAAAATGAATGGGCACCACCTGTGGCTCTTTGCTTAATTGCTTTGGAAAGGGATGTGTCTAAATCAGCCTCTTGGCCCTGTGTGAGGTTGTGGCTTAGATTCTCAGCACCTGATGGATATAAAGCTAGATCCCATGTGTGCATCCAAAACCAAAATGGCCAAAAGAGCAATTATTGTGAATGAAGTCTCTCGCATTCATTTGTAAGGTTCCTGACCACCATCAAGTGAGAATACGGATTCTTTGGGTCAAATGAGTTATGCACAGCCCTGCAGAGGCTAGCCCATAGGTTTTTGGGTTTTCTCATGGCTCCAAATCATATAAAGAATCTATACCTGACAGTCAGTAGGCCTCAAATTGGAGATGCAGAGCAGTATTAACAGCTAGCCTATCTGATCACTCCTGGTTCACCGGATGGGTGTCCAGGCCACCTTGACTTTAGGCAAATGAGGGGCAAGGGAGCTTATTTTTGACACTGTCTTGGGCTGCACCCCTCATGAAAAACTCCAGCCAGAGGTTATGATAAGTGTCTATATGGAAGAAGATGAGGGCCATGTGGGAGTGTTTGGTTTTAATTGCGGTCATTTGTTTGGCGGTTGGAAGAGATAACTGGATCCACCTGGGCTTGAACTCTGGCATGATTCCTCTTAGAGACTGAGTTCTGGAATTTACCTCAAAGAAGTATTGCCATGAAATGTGTTGGGATTTTAGGAGGCCACGCATGAGAAGCGCCCTTGAAAACTGAGATCGAGTGCCAGGGTGTCTTTCCACATTGCACTGAGAATCTCAGCCAGGATATCACATGATTTTATTCTGAAAGACTTGGCAGCCATAGTTGAGAGTCTAAACACATATGGAACTCATATTGTAGACCTCAATGATCCTGGCTTCATGTGACCTTTTGGCCACTCTTTGGGAAGCCTTGCCTGTGAGATTTCTCCAGAGTTTTAATTTAAATGAGCTTCCTCACCACATAATGGTTCCTGCATTAATTGAAACGTACAGTGACTCCAACTTCATCCTTCAAAAATGGCTAAATAAATACCATCAAATTTCTGAAATTCCCATGACCAGGTGGCACTGGAGAACCTTTGGATATCCTGTTGCTGATCATGAGTGAAATAATTCCCCACTCAATGACACTTCACCAGGAGAATTCCAATTTTATTGCTCAAAGCTGTGTGCTTATATAGAACTAAGGGGGAGATGGTAGGGCTTAGATAAATGGCAGCAACCCGTTTATTGGGAAGTTCTTTCAGATATCAGCTCCAGAGCCCAGGAATTAGTTCTCACTGGGGCTAAGGTTCCCCACAATTGAGATTTGAAATTGGCGCTGACGTGAGAGTTCACAAGGGTGGGAACTTTTTGCGCCACTGCAGAAATGAAGAAGGTAGGAAGAAGAAGTCCTTAGGCGCCATGTTGAGGTTTTTCTCTGGGGTATGGCTGCCATTTATTCTTTTCCCAACATTCCACCCTTTTTGTTTTCTTAGGAAGTGGGGCATCATTTGTCAGATCCGGCTGCTTCCTGCTGTGTGGGGGTGGTTTGGGGCCTAGAAAGAGAAGTGGAGGAATGCTCAGGGAGCAGGTTTGGGATTATCATGGCAGCCAGAAATAAAACCCAGTGGCTATAGACAGCTACTTTCGTAGGGGTGAAGTCAATGAATGTTCCCTGAAGCCAAAGTTGTCGATGGCATGGAACTAGTCCTGGATGGAAGAGATTGTTGGTATCAGCCACTGGTCCTGTAACAGAGACTCTAGGAAATACTGGAAGCGTTGCCTGGACATGGCGTCACCAGCACCTGAAGAAGATCAGAGCAAATAAAAACAGAATGAAGATAAAAATTAAAGGAAATGTCATTTTTTGGCAGAAGTTCCATGTTGGGGGACTGACATAGAAGAGGCCAAGGGCCATGAGAAATCTTAGAAGGTGGTAAAGACTCATGAATCCAGGATGGCAGATTAAGAGGTTCTCAGAGCTCGTTGTCTCCCGCTGTCTGATACCCATTGCATTCCATCATGCCTGGTAGTGAGCTTCATCACTGAGTTACTGTTCTCTTGGAGATGTTGGGGGTTCATCGGTCATCAGAGGCTGGTAGTGCCTAAGCAAAAGCTGGTTGAAAGTTTGATTAGGAATTTTTTGCAGTTGGGTTTGAAGGCACTTCATTTTGCAGGGCAAGAGAGCACAAAAAAGGAGCATCCCAAAAAGGGGCCCCAAGATATGTAGTAAGTACATGGCAAGATAGGATTGGAAGAACCCCATGATGGGATTGGAGGAGGTATGTTTGAGCAATTGGGTCGATAATTCCTGCAATTTAACAACATTTTTTTTTATTAGCCCATATTCATTAACATAATTGCAAAATTCCTCTCTGAGGAATAGGCATGTAACCCCTTTTTCTGCAGTGAGAAGATCAATTGCCCTTTGGTTCTGTAAAGCCACTTGTGCCAATGATGTAACCTGCCGCTGCAAGGAACCCAGAGACTCAGCCATGGTATTGAGTGTTTCCTGCAGTTTTTGTTGAAGATCATTGGATGCCCATAGAGCATGACCTATTGCTCCACCAGAGAGTCCGAGACTCGTCACTGAGGTTGTTAAAATGAGGCCTACCAGAAGCGGCAGAAAGACTACCCTACGGGTGCGGGAAGGTAGGGCCAAATGTCGGAATTCAGTGGGAGTATACAAAGATAGCTGAGGAACTACAGTAACCAAGAAGCAGGTGCCAGAGACATTGATCGTTGAGGTACTTAAAGACCCATTACACCAGAGGAAATGTTCAGGTTGCCTAAACACAGGGCTCTATGGGGTGTTGTAGCTCAAGGAACAAACGGGTAAAGGATTCATTATTGGCAGGTGGAAACAGATGAAAGGAAATAAAGTATTGGTGGAATAACTTTCCCACAGTGGGATACGTGTCACATGTAGGGGTTGTCCTTTTTAGAGAAATTGTAGGGTTTTGCTGGAATATTTTCTGCAGCTAATGGGACTGCTGCTAGAAGTGGACGACTAAGTGAAGCACAGAGAAAGCACTGAGAAGTAGGCAAAGAAAGACGGGTGGAGTTTAATAATCAAAACGTTTGGCGTAGCAAATTGAGCCATGTGGGAGTGGGACCTGAGGGGGTTGAAGGCTCTGAATCCTCTTTGGATGAGCTATGGATACGATCTCGAAGTTTTGATTCTGAGTCCTTAATGTGTTCGACTACCTGGATGGTTGCCTTAGGTGGCGTAATCAGGGTGCAGCCAATAGTCATCCACCCTGTGGGTCTGACTGAGGTTGTCTGAGCATAGACAGCAAACTCAACATAGCCCCAACGTTTGGCCTTGGGGTCAGGTTTATCTAAAGTATACCATCCATTGTTATTGGATGAAGAGCCTTTATGCCACTTTATGTAACTAGAAGTCCACCCTTCAGGGTAACCGAGTGAGTGGTAAGGATAGCTACCACGTTCATCATGGAACCTGCATGACCAATAGGGGCACCCATTATATATCTCAGGCCACCAATGACAATAGTCTTTGGTTTGATTAAAAAGGAAGCAAATGAAAGGCCAGTTCCAGCTACCAGGGACGAAGGTCCTTGAAGGTGACAATTTTAGGGAAATAGAGGTGCAGTTGTGGATGAAGCAAGTAGTTGCATCCACTCCGCGGACCTTCTGCATGCCATGTTCTGAGTATCGTTCCCGAAGAGTGAATAAATGCATGGTAGGTGAGGAGGGTAAAGACCAGTCCTGACAGAGCACAGAAAATAAGCAGAGCACAAAAAACAAGCAGTTAGAGAAGACTAGGGTGTTGGGAGAGCTCATTGTGCCTTCTTTAAGAGGAATTGGGCTGCAAGGAAAACCGTGTGAGCCGCAAATTAAATGGGTGAGATGGGTGTGGAGAGCAGGAGTAAAGGGGAGGTTCAGGAGGTGATTCTTGGAGTTCCTCTGGGGTGGCCCTGTCGTCAGCATGTGGGGCCTCCTGTTGATGTGGCTTCAACCTAGACATGTGATTCCAGGGAGTGAGACGGTTGTCTGGTAAGGAGAGTTTGGCGGCGGTGGGGGTACAGAGAATGAAAGGATAGGGGCCTTCCCATTTTGGGGCAAGAGTCCCTTTCTCCTCTGGGGTATTATAATTGACTAGACTAACAGGTGTTAAGGGAGGAGTGTTTGGAGAGGAGACTGGGTCCGGAAGAAGCCAGTCCTGATATTTCCAGAGTTCCGAGCGGAGATGAAGCAAGAGAGTCAAAGACAAATCTCGGGTGAGAGGTCCTTGTGAAATGACCAAGGCAGGGGTTATAAGATGTCTTTCATACATTATCTCAAAAGGAGACAGTAAAGATGGTTTCTTAGGGAGAGCTCTGATTCGAAGCAAAGCCAAGGGAAGGAGTTTGACCCAGTCTATGTTTAATTCCATTTTCAATTTGGTAAGGACTTCCTTTAGAGTACGATTTACCCTTTCCGCATTCCCTGAAGCCTGGGGGAAATATGGACAGTTGAAATGCCACTTGAAGGAGAGGGCTTGAGAGACCTTTTGTGTGATCCTAGAAGTAAACTCAGGGCCATTGTCATATTGTAGGGAAGTGGGCATACCAAACCTGGGGATGATGTCTGTCAGTAAGATTGAAGCTAAAGTGGAAGCCTTTTTATTGGAAGTGGGAAATGCCTCAACCAAACCAGAGAAAGTGTCCACAAAGACAAGGAGGTATTTAGTGTGCCATACTGTGGGCATGTTGGTGAAGTCTACCTGCCAGTCAGCAGAGGGAATGTGTCCCCGGGCTTGTTGGGAAGGGAAACATTTGGGCCTTAAAGGAGTATGAGGGTTGGTCCGCTGACAGATCTGACAATTAGAGGCTATATTCTGTAGCATGGCTTGTCAGAGGGAGTGAGAAAGAAGAAACTCTGTAAAAAGAGGGTCAAAGACTGAGAATTGGAAAGGAATAGAGTATGAAGGAACTTGAAAAGATGCTTGTTCTTACTGAAAGAAGTAGGGGCTTCAGATGAGCTGTCTAAATTGGCCATTATATGTCCACCATGGGGGCCATGATTGGAAGTGGTAGCAGCCATTCGTGCCACCTGGTCAGCTTTGGCATTGCCCTCAGTGATAAGAGAGCCGTCCTTCTGATGGGACCTACAATGGACATCTCCCAACTGGGTGGGTAAGTGGGAGGCCTCTATCAGATTGGTTATAAGAGCTGAATTAGTGATCGCATTACCTTTGGTGGTAAGTAGGCCTCGCTTCTTTCAAATTGCAGCATGGGATAATAAGATATGGAAGACATATTTTGAATCAGTTTAGAGGGTGAGGGATTTGCCTTGTGCTAGAAGGCAGGCACGAGTGGATGCTATAAAATCAGCCTGCTGGTCTGTAGTTCCTGAAGGCAAAACTTTGGCCTCTATAATCTCAGTGGCTGAAAATACAGCGTATCCAGAGTAATGAGTTCCATTCTGCCTAAAGGAACTGCTGTCAGTAAACCAGATAAGGTCAGGCTTGGTGAGTGGTCTCTCAGAAATGGAAGAATGACAGGGGAGGAAATCATCTAAGTTTTCCAAGCAATCATGAGTTGGTGTGTGAGACATGGGAGTCATTGGGAGCAGTGAGGCAGGGTTCAGTGCAGAGCAGGGGAGGAAAATAATATTAGGGTTTTCCAGAAAGGATGTGAGGAGCGACAGAACTCTGGATGTAGGGAGGGTTTGAAGGCCCTTTTAAGGTAAAAGATCTTTCAAGTGATGTGGGGAGTAGATAGTTCAAGGGGCCCCAAAAGTCAGATTAGAGGCTTCTTTGTGTAAAATTTGTCCAGTAGCCAGAGCTCTTAAGCAAGGGGCCCACCCACGGATGGATAATAAGAAACCATGTCCTCCAGGTCACATAGATGCAGACCCAGGTTTATGGTTTCACTAGAAAGGAAGCTAAAGCACGTGACAACAACATATATTTCAAGTGCCCAACCTCACAGGCAGTATCTCAAGAAGTCTCTAGGACAACAGACCTCCATGTTTTTGAAGTGTTTACCCTGTCCCTTACTTTTGGAAACTCCTCTAACACTTCCAAGGTTGTGAACTCCTGATCGCATTCCATTCCAGATATGTATTCATGGATTTTCTAACTCTTCTCCTCTAATTGTGTCTTACATGGGGTGAGGGTGTTGTCAAGGTATTGTTCTGGATGAGAGTGGGAAGATTTTTGTGTAGCACATATTTACATACACATTGGATTCATTTTCCAATTTTCCATTTGAAATACTGAATCCCTGTCAGTAACCCATACCCTAATAGACTCTGACTACTAATCCTAACATGATGGAGACAAATAACCCAAACATAATATTAATACAAGCAGTTCAGAGGAGGCATGGTGTATAGTTGGTCTTGCCTTTTGCATGATATAGTGTAGGAGTTATAAATCTTGTCAATTGTTTGTTGAAATAGTACTCCATGTGTTTTTAAAGTTAACACATATGTGAATTTCTGTCTCCTTTTTTCTGTAGCCAATTCAGCACATGTATTTTTATATGCACATATAAAATCATACCTGGTATCACACGTACATTTTTGTGATTTGGCTAACTTGGCAGAAACAAAGTATGAGAAGAGATCACCCCTCCTAAACGCTTTTGGAACTGAAAATTCAAACTATGAGTGAGATTTTTAGTTGAACAACATTATACATAAATCCATGTTCAGTAAAATTAATATTTTTGGATCGGTGGATGATATATATTTCACGATGAATTTTGATTGGCATATATATTGCTACTTCCTAATGTTTCTCTGTGTGATATATATATATATATATATATATATATATATATATATATATATATATATATATATATATATATTTCCAAATATAAAATATATGTGTCTTATTATACACTCCCTTAATAATTCACTCATGCTCATGTATGTGGTTTTATAATCAAATTTTCATACGATTATTTTCAGAAATATTCATCCACCTGAAATACATATTTGTTTTCTAGTACTGAAAACTCACTTCACTGAATGGTGCAAACAAATCCTTATATTTCTACAGTAACTGACCCAATTTAACATCAATGCATGTAGATTCCAATGGGGCATGATGTGTATTTTGATGTTCATTTTATTTAACACTGGTACATTACTATTTCTTCAGTTTTTGTACATCATAGTATAAACATTTCATCCATAAGTTCACAAATTTAAAGACATTTGAAACACATTCAATCACTTCCTGCTTCAGTACACATGTATTCCTCCTTGCTTTTGACTGGTCATTTCATGAGACTTCTTTCCAAACACATTATTTTCGATTTCCATAATCAATTTTGAAGCAAAACTCACACACTTTATGATAAACCACAACCCTAATATTACCATTAGATGTATAACTTGTTGGAATGAATGTATGTATATCAATATAACATTTACTGTGTATTTTCAGATATCAATTTATTCCAATTTCTAAAGTTGGAATCAGTTATATTATATATTCACACATGGTACACCTATTTGTGCCCCCAATACTAATTTATATCGCTTCTAAATATTGCTCCCAGAAATGGTGCAAGAAATACTCATGTCACCTTATCTACATATACATTTTATCACAGTAATATTCTGGCCACAAAATGCAAAGTCACACTTACAATTGTACCAAAGCCTAAATGGAATGTGAGTATGGATTATGAAAATCACCCATGTCCATGTTGCCTAATGCTCTCAAATGTCAATCCTATTGGTAACTACATATTTGTTTCTTCCTAAGATTATGTATTCAACCTCAAGCCTGTTGAAAATGTCTAATCCTATCAATCACTTCATCATTTGCCTGATTTCCTAATGTCTCTAATGATATCTGCTTTCCTACATATTTTCCCCAGTTCATCATTGTGACTGACTCTTCAAATGTGCTGACATTTACATTTTCTGTCTACCTGAAACCCTATAGCTAAAGAACTTTTTTTCCAAATCCTATACTGACTCTTTTTTCTAATCCTATCAAGTATCTTCCTAATCCTACCAACTATCCTTTTTTGACTGGATGTTCTCTTCGACATTCAATTATCCAAGGTACAAGGTCCTATGCCATTATGTATAGATTTATCTGAGACACATGTGCACAACATAATTCAGAGTAAAGTATCCCAATCAAGGATCCAATGCCCTTTTGGGCTTCAAATCTTACCTAGATTTGTGTTTTCATACATATATTTCACCTCTATATATCCTTATAAATATTGCAGGTTCCCAATACCATTATTCATGCAGCAGAATGATTCCTAACCCAAATCAATCATGTTATTAACCCTAACCATACTTTGTTTCCTCAACCTAACTTTACAGAAAAGCAAGGACAAAGTTGGTCTTATATAGAAATGTAAGAGATCTTCCACCTGCTGAGAACCTCAAAGGTCCATGCAGAAGTGAACAATGGGGAAGATATAGAAAGCTATGAAGGACCTGAGAGAGCGAAAGTCATCTTTCATGACAAAAAAAAAAAAAAAAAAAAAAAAACAGGTCAGGATGAAGGGGTGTGTCTGAAGCAGTCTCTCTCTTCTTAATGTAGAGAAGATGGACCAAACCAGGCCTGTGTGGAGAGCTGTTTACGGGTGCCTATGTTTGATATACCATTCTTAC
This sequence comes from Callospermophilus lateralis, assembly GCF_048772815.1. Classification (NCBI taxonomy): domain Eukaryota; kingdom Metazoa; phylum Chordata; class Mammalia; order Rodentia; family Sciuridae; genus Callospermophilus; species Callospermophilus lateralis. The sequence goes on from NW_027513420.1 coordinate 1,548,388, forward strand.
TTGTGAAAGTGTCACAGGAAGTAGGGGCAGCCTCCATCTATTGGGACACTTGGAAGCAACTGTTAGGACAAAGATGTTGCCAAGGCAGTGACCTCATTCAGTTCCTGAAGGAAGTGACCTATATAACTTTCTTGGTGATGGAACTCTCTGAACTTGGGATCCAGGAAGCCAGGCACCCAGAGTCATTCCCAGTCCCAGTCCCAGTGGCCACACATGTTTGGATTTACCAAGGACAGAATCGGTCTTTCTGTGTAACTACTGATGTGAGGATGGCCAAATTCCAGGAGAGCTCTGAAGAGGGGCCTTTCCTGAGAAAGCAGGTAGTGTCTCACTACTGGCACCTGACAACTTCACAGTGTTGGCCAAGGAGACCAGATATGACATAGGACAGCCCATTTCGGGGAAACGTAGTATGTCCCATCAGCCAGAGGACACTCCGGATAGTCACAGACCTACTTGGGGGAAGGAGTTGACTTTGTGGGTGTGCGTGTGAGTTTGTGGTTTTGTCTCATGATCTGAGAATATATAGGAAAGTCGGTTTGTTTGATTTGGAGTGGACTGTTTCTAGTAAGTCTTTTGACAATGCGAGTGTTTCTATGTCTGTTTATCCCACTGTGTCCGTGGTTGTAGACATTAGAAAAGAGAATGCATCAATGGATGTGTCCTGTCTAGTAGAAAACTTCACAGCATTCATCCTGCCCAATTTATGAATGGACTGTGGCTTGCCTAATGGATGGGCAACAACTACTATCTTCCTAAGTTCCTGTATGTCTTCTTGAATTCTGGCCACTCTCCAGAATAGGTTCAGGGTTTTGTGTCCACGATATGTACCACCTCCAAGCTCTGTGACATGCCCATGTACTGGATAGCTGAAGGGAATGGGATCATCTCAGAAAACTCAGATATCATTCGAGAAACCCTGCAATGGGCCATTTGCTTACCTATTGTTCTGTTGCCCTGAATGTCAGAAAGGTCTTTGCCTCAGGCCACTCCTTTGTGAAGCCTGAAGGAAACAGTTTTCAAGGATAATTAATGGGCATCACCTGTTGCTCTTTGCTTAATTGCTTTGGAAAGGAATGTGTCTGCATCAGACTCTTGGCCATGTGTGAGGCTGTTGCATAGATTCTCAGCACCTGATGGATCTAAAGAAAGTTCCCACGTGTGCTTCCAAAACCAAAATGACCAAAAAAGCAGTCATTGTGGATGAAGTCTCTCGCCTTCCTCTGTAACGTTCCTAACCTCCATCAAGTGAAAATAGGGATCCTTTGTGTCAAATGAGTTCTCAAAACCCTGCAGATGATAGCCCATATGTGCTTGGGTTTCCTCATGACTCCAATTCACATAAAGAGTCTATACCCGAGAGTCAGTAGGCCTCAAATTGGAGAAGCAGAGCAGTATTTATGGCAGGCTTATTTGATCACTCCTGGTTCTCAGGAAGGGTGTCCAGGCAACCCTGACTTTAGGCAAATTAGGGGCAAGGGAGTTTATTTTGTACACTGTCTTGGGCTGAGCCCCTCATGGAAACCTCCAGCCACAGGTTATGATGAGTGTCTATATGGAAGAAGATGAGGGCCTTGTGGGAGTGTTTTGGTTTTAATTGTGGTCATTTGTGTAGTGCTTGGAAGTGATGACAGGGTCTACCTGGGCTTGAACTCTGGTGTGATTCCCCTTAGAGTCTGAGTTCTGGAACTGATCTCAGAGAAATATTGCCATGAACTGTGTTCAGATTTTAGGAGGCTACGCATTGGATTTCCCCTTGGAAACTGAGATCAAAAAAGAAGGGTGACTTTCCACAGAGCCTTGGAATCTCAGCTAAGATATCACATGATTTTATTCTGAAAGATGTGGCAGCCATAGTTGACAGTCAGAACACCCATGGACGTCACATTGAAGACCTCAATGGGCCTGGCTTCATGTGACCTTTTGACAACTCTATGGGATGACTTGCCTGTGAGATTTCTCCAGAGATTTCATTGAAATGAGTTTCCTCACCATTTAATGGTTCCTGAATGAACTGAAACCCACAATGCCTCCAACTTCATCCATGAAAAATGGCTAAATAAATACAATAAAATTTTTGAAATTCCCTTAACCAGGTGGCACTGGAGAACCTTTGGATGTCTTTTTCCTGATCATGAGTGTACAAGAGAATGCCATGATTGACGGGGTTTCATGAAAATGGTGTAGAACAAAGATGCCAGTAAGTTGGACCCTGCTGAGTAGTGGGCCTTTTGCAGTGGTGGGCAGGTGTGTGATAATACATCTGTGGTGTGGCCAGGAGGATTTTCCATTGCCTTGAAAATGGATTGTGACTGATATGGTGCAGCCAGCAGACCCTTCTTGTTACATGGAGAGGTTTCTGGGCAAAGCTCAGAGTCAGATTTCTATGGACAAATGGGCAAGCTTTGTGAGATAGAAGCCTGGTTGGTGCATTCTCTGTCACCACAAGTGACAGAACTCCCTCCAATACTGGGTCCCAGTTGAACTCGTTGTATTTCATGAAGCAAATACCAAACTCCCAGTGCAGCAGCAAGAAACACCACGAAAAGTGGAGGATGACCAAATGGCTTCACAGTTCACACGGGGAGACACTTAGCACCAAGTGGCCACAGTTTACCTACAAATACAAAATTCAGCACTGCTGCCTCATGTTCATTAGAATACAAGAAACCATGTCCTCCAGGTCACGTAGATGCAGACCCAGCTTTTATGGTGTCACTAGAAAGGAAGCTAAATCTCCTTACAACAACATATATTTCAAGTGCCCAACCTCAGAGGAAGTTTCTCAAGAAGTCTTTAGGCCGGCAGAGCTCCAAGTCTTTGGAGTGTTTACCTGTTAGACCAGGACGCTAGAAAAGACCACTGACTCAAATTAAAATCAAATAAAATTAAGCTTATTATTTCCACCGGCCGTGCTGCCTCTCCCTCCCAAAATGGTGGGAACAAGACAGCATCCCCAGCTTTCCTACAGCCCAGTTTTATAGCCCAGAAAGTTACACAAAAGGGGGGTTACAGATAACAGAACTCTGATAAACATCACATTAAAGGTAGTTTACAATTTTTTTGCTGTCCCTACATCAGAATTCATGAGGACCATTAGAGCCTCAGAGAGGGTTGTTGTCTGGCCAGAGAAGGCAAATATTTATGATGTGTCACTAAAGTTTCAGAGAGGGCTGCTATCTGGTCAGAGAGCTGGGCATGCGTGAGTTCAAGGCGTGGGCAGGCATTCCACGCAGGTTCAGAATTTGAAGTAATTTATGGTAAAGCCAAAATTATCTTTTCATGGCTTTGTGGCATGATGGCTCCCAATTTTAATAAAAGATCAGGTTGGGTCTACAATTTCCCCCTTTTCTCTGTGTCCCTTTCAAATCTATGATAGATTATGGGAAGAGCACTGAGGAAATTTTAATCCCTCAGATAAGAGTCTCCAAATTTTTACAACTCACCCAAAACTGATCTCCCTGATTTTACCTGACTTAATTAATTATTTATATTGATAGTCTATTTATCTTTCTCTCCATTGTTGTAAAAAGAGTGGCATCACTAATTTTTTCTTCTTCTGTCCTGAGACAGGGTGACGTGAGTGGGCTCGTCGTGAGGGACACGAGTTGCCTATTAGAAGTCAGTTGAGAGACATGAGTTGCCCTTTAGAAGTCAGTTCGGTTTGAAGTCAGGTTGGGGAAGAACAGGTTGTAAAGTCATCTGTGAATGGATTCTTCTATGAGTGAAACAAAAACCATGAGTACTGAATAAATGTTGCAGCAGCTGGAACATGTCACTGTATAGAAATTCCCTCACCAGTCTTTAATATCCCCAATTATCAGGACTGTCAACTTAATATTTAACTTTAAGTGTTACAGTTGGCCCTCCCAATAAGACACAGTTTAATAATTTAATGTCATCTGATCTTGTAAAAATCCTTTTACTAGTATGACCTCTGCGTCTAATAGAGAAACCTTTAATTCTGTTACTCAGGGCTGGATAATCGTACTAGCAAACACCAAGCCTACCTGTGTAGGTTAGGAATATCTGTAGGTCTTAAACTGAAAACTTCTGCCTGTGGCAGCTCTTCTTGATAGTCTCTTTTTATAAGTATTAGGCATTCCTGTGTGAGAATCCTTCTTTGTAGCCTCCAGTCTTACTTATTTTGGGAGGATAAGATAAAGTGCATACCTTAAAATTTTATTATTATTATTATTATTATTATTATTATTATTATTATTATTTTTATTATTATTATTATTATTTAAAATGCCCAGGAGTGGCTGTATTTTGGTCTTAACTGTCTTTGCTAAGTGTTTAAGATGAAGCAGTCAAACTGACTTTTGTTTCTATCTATTGTTAACAGTCAGCTGAGCTTTTGTGGGAATCAATTCTGGGGAAACTTGAGAAGAGATTCTCAGTTCTGCTAGTGCCATTTGCGCTAGGTGGGTCCAGGTCTTGCTTGACCATTTGACTTCCCTCAGAAGCATCATGGATGTCTCCTTTCTATGATGACTCTCCTCTTTGTAACAAATGCACTGATTGGCTTTCTGTTCTCCAGTGGTCTCATTAATCTCCCTGATCAGGAGGTTGTGTGGCTCAGAGTTGCAAAGCTCTTTAGAGAAGTCCCCTGTTCCCTGGATTCAGACTGACTCAGAGGACAAGAGCCAAATATTGGTTTTCTTGGCCCTTTTCATTTAACATTCATTTTAAATCCTAATCTTAAAAATCCAGCAAATAAATTTTATCAGCCTTACATTAAGAGTACTGGGCTTTAATGTCTATAACTTTATAATTACCTTTTTATTAATTGGGATCTGTATTATTCTGTCTGTATTGTAGTTGATGACTTATTATCTTGAATAAACCCATGTTGTGTTCTTAAAGCAACACATTTGTAAAACACTAACAGGGAATCTTTAGATCACTTATAAGAAAATTTCAAACTAAAATTAACAAAAGTAAAAATACTTAGTTCGTGTAATATCTTCCCTGAAATTTTTGGCTGAATTATACATTATATCCCCTGTTTGAGATCCTAGGAATATTGACAATAAAAAAACTTTTTAACATAACTTTAAAGAAATATTATCTGACCTAATGGTTTCATAGTCATTCTCACATGTAGTAAGATGGGACACAGAGCCTTTTCTCAGGTAAGGCAGGGCTCTTTATAAATCTTAACTATTTTAGTTCTAAAGCTGATCTTTATTTTTAAATATCATTTGACAATGTTTAAATAAATTGTTTGAGGTCACATGAACATTAGCTAACACCATATGATATCACATTTAAAACATGAATTAAAGAAAGGCTGAAAGTTTTTAACCTTTACAAAGATTAGGCTCTAATTAACTTAAAAATACATTTAAATTGTTCCCCAATGTAAAAAGTAACATAAAAATTTACATATCTTATTGATAACAGGTAAATAAATCCACAATATATTTTTTACCACACAACTTCAGAGCACCAGCTTGATATAATACTCTTTAAACGTTTCTACCTTACAGACTTGCATACCTGTAAGATATGAAAACATTAATAGCATAACAATTACATTTATGTTTCTACATTAATCAAGTTTGGCTTTTAAAGAAATGGCAGTACAGTGCTCTAAAATAACAGTTTTTATTTAATCAGTTGTTTAATTTTTATGGTTGCTTGCTCTAGAAAACATAAATCTTAATAAACTCAATGTTATGGGTAAACTTATGTTTTAAGAAATTTTTGTCTCATTAACACATGACTGATTTTTACAATCTTATACAGAGTTTACTAAATAAAATACAGATCTTAGTAAATCAATCAGATATGTAACAAAAGTACTCATGAATGAGTAATCCCATATCAAATTTACTTTACTTTTTTATCAAAAAGTTAGAGAAATGTATTGAACAGTGTAAACCATTTTTATGTTGAAGGAAAGGTACTAGAGCCAAGGCATATTAGACATTTTGTAGATGTTAATATTTTGTTAGATGTTTGAACACCTAGAAAACTTTGTAAGCTTAAATTTAAAGACATTTGTTTTTATCTCTTTATCCAATTTAAATTGAAACATTTAAATCACGTGAATTAAAGATCTTTGGATGCACTTTTTTAAAATTTGTTTTTACGAGTGCTATTTTTTTATGAGCGCTCCTTATATATGTTAATTTGTGTATCATATATATGATATACGGACATATGTATATATAGACATACAACACATAACAATTTGTGCACACATAATAATAGTAAAGGCCTTGTAGCTTTTCGTAGTTGAAATCTTTATTGCAATGTTTCAAAAAGTCCACAGTTGGTCAAAGATAGAACTGATCAGAAAAACTTTAACCTAGGTCTGTATGCTCAAAATCATGAGGTCAAAAAACATAAAGTATCTAAGAAAAAAAATAAGAGTCCTAGAAAAAATGACTTGCCAGTAATTAGTAAATAACATACAATTTACCTTTTTTTCCCTTAGACCTCAAATCACTCTCCTACAAAGCTTGCAGGCTTCTTTCATTTGCATTTCAACATAAGTCATGGCTGAGGTCTGGAAGGAGCAGCAAAAAAACTGCTATTCTGAACAGACATCTCAGGACTAAGGCATTTTAACCATAATTTTCAGGTTCAGATGTTGAAAATTATGATACAAGTTTAAGATACAATTCACAAAATTTTATATCTTTACATCTTGTTTTGTCAACAGACACCATACTATGATTTACTATTTATGTCCAAATTAATGCACTGGTACACACAGTGACATTTTCCCAGGCTACCCAATTCAAAATTGGTGAAAAAAAAAAAAAGACCGTATGATTGGGAAGTTTCTTGCCAACTTGGAAGTAGAGTTCTTCAGTTATCCATCCTAAGTATTTAAGTTCTCTGGCATGAATTATCTGAAATCATAAACTAAACAATTACATAAACCCGACTTTTTACTGCAAGATTGTGCAATGCTTCAAAAACCCATTCAGTTACCAGATTGTTAAAATAAAACATCATCATTTAGACACACATTCAGCTAAGATCATTCCCCTAAAACAATTTATAATATCAACACATTATTGCAGATGCCTTAAAGGGCCAGAAACAAAGACACAATACAGACAGAAAGGAGGTCCAGACTATGGCTGTCAGACAGAACCCTTTAAACCAGAGCAGATAAGAGAAAAATCTCCTACAGCAGTGGCACCATAGATGTCCCCACAAGGGGACCAGATGTTTTCACAGAAGGGCAACCTGAAATGTAAAATAAAGTGTCTCCATGGTGACTTTACTGCATTTAGTGTCACCTTTTTCTTTTTCTCTTTTTTTAACAAGACAGAGGTGGCATAATCCTTACAGTGCAGGGAAGGAAGGAGGTAATTCCCTGAATCAACAGGGCTTTGGCAGCTGCTGGGAGTCCCTCAGTTTCCCCTTTTACATACAGGATTAGCTCCTCTGATTCAGTTCCACATCAAGCATGCTCTATCTCCTAACATTTCAGTAGATAGCTCTCACAAAGTTCAGGGGCGGAGGGTGGGTACAAGATTTGTAACTTAAAGTTTGGTTCCTGACCTTGAAGCCAATTAATACAAATTTAATAATGAGGACTGGGTTTTGAGAAAAAGAAAAAAGGAGTTTTATTGCTTGGCTAACAAAGGAGAAACACAGGGGACTCTGCCAAAGTTGTGACTCTCTTTATCTGGAGGGACAAGGGGTTTTAAAGGAGTTTCACTTGTTAACCTGGGAGATACTCAGTTCTTAGGTCCCCAGAAGGCATAGCCCTCTGCAATGGGTGTGCTCCAGGCAGCCAGCTAGGGGCTTCTATCATCCTGCTTTACAATGGGGGATAAAGTTCATTGCAGTTCCTTAAAACACAGTCCAAAGGGGTGTCAGGCTTAATCTCTTTATTTCTGATTTTCATGTCCAATATACTTAAGTTTTTACCACCAAAATCACACAACAAAACGAACAAAAACAAACAAACAAAAAACCAAAAAATAGAACACAGAACACAAAAAAACAGAAACCCAGTGCCTAAACACAGAAACAGGGGAAGAGTGCAACATCTTGCTAAAGCTCCAGGGTAGGAGCGCATGCGTGCCCGTCGGCACCTCTCTACAGTTCCAGAGGAATTCCCTACAGAACAGAACAGTGGACAGAAAGATTCTCGTTACTGTCCTGGACAGAAGTATATGTGAGCCTCCCCGTGCCACATCTCTGTCATCAGAAGAGAGCTCCCTTAACCAGATATCAGATGTTATAAAGGAGCCACTTACCTATGGAGGCGTCCTCCATCAGGTGCTTGCTAATAGTTTTAGTGCAGAGGTTCACTGCAGTGCTCCCTGGACTAAAGGCTCTCTTCCAAATATAAAGAAGATGGACCAAATCAGGCCTGTGTGGAGAGCGGTTCCTTGGTGCCTATGGTTGATATACCATTCTAATTTGTGAAAGTGCCACAGAAAATAGGGTAAGCCTCCTTCTCATGGTACGCTTGAAAGCAACTGTTTGGACAAAGTGGTTGCCAAGGCAGTGACCTCATTCAGTTCCTGAAGGATGTGACCTCACTTCAATCCCTTGGTAATGGAACTCTCTGAACTTGGGATCCAGGAAGCCAGGCACACAGAGTCAGTCTCAGTCCCAGTCCCAGTGTCTCACTTGCTTTGATTTAGCAAGGACAGAGTCAGTCTTTCTTGGTACCTACTGATGTGAGGATGGCCAAATGCCAGGAGTTCTCTGAAGAGGGGCCTTTCCTGAAACAGTAGGTAGTGGCTCACAGCTGGCTCCTGACCACTTCACAGAGTTGGACAAGGAGACCAGATCTGAGACAAGAAACGCCATATCGGGGGAACATAGTATGGCCCAGCAGTAAGAGGATACTCTGGAGAGTGAGAGACCTACTTGGGGAAGGAGGTGCCTTTGTGGGTGTGGATGTGTGTTTGTGGTTTTGTCTCATGTTCTGAGAATAGGCAGGAAAGTCGGTTTGTTTGGTTTGGAGTGAACTGTTTCTAGTAAGTTGTTTCACAAGGCGAGTGTTTCTATGTCTGTGTATCCCACTGTGTCCGTGCTTGTAGACATTAGAAAAGAGAATGCATCAATGGATGTTTCCTGTAAAGTAGAAAGCTTCCCAGCATTCATCCTGCCCAATTTATGAATGCACTAGGGCTTGCCTTATCGATGGGCAACACCTGCTATTTTCCTAAGTTCCTGTTTTCTTCCTGAAATCTAGCCACTCTCCAGAATAGGTTCATGCATTTGCATCCAGGATATGTACCACCTCCAAGCACTGTGACATGGACATGTACTGGATAGCTGAAGAGAATGGCAAGCATCTCAGAAAAGTCAGATATCACTGTGACCTAGAAAGTCTCAGTAGAAACCCTGCGAAGGGCCTTTTGATTACCTATTGTTCTGTTGCCCTTAATGTCAGGAAGGTCTTTGCCTCAGGCCACGCTTTTGTGAAGCCTGAAGAAAACAGTTTTCAAATGGAAATGAATGGGCATCACCTGTGGTTCTTTGCTTAAATGCATTGTAAAGGGATGTGTCTGAATCAGCCTCTTGGTTCTGTGTGAGCCTGTGACTTAGATTATCAGCACCTGATGGATCTAAAGAAAGATCCCATGTGTGGATCCAAAATCAAAATGGCCAAAAAATCAGTCATTGTTGATGAAGTCTCTCGCATTCCTCTGTAAGGTTCCTGACCTCAATCAAGTGAGAAAAGGGATCCATTGGGTCAATTGAGTTCTTCAAAGCCCTGCAGATGCTAGCCCATAGGTTCTTGGGTTTTCTTATGAATCCAATTCAAATAAAGAATCTAAACCCCACCGTCAGTAGGCCTCAAATTGAAGAACAGAGCTGCATTAATGGCAGGCATATTTGATCACTCCTGGTTCACAGGAAGGGTGTCCAGGCCACTCTGACTTTTGGCAAATGAGGGGAAAGGGAGATTATTTGGGACACTGTCTTGTGCTGCGCCTCTCATGGAATCCTCCTGCCAGAAGTTATGATGAGTGTCTATTTGGAAGAAGATGAGTGCCATTTGGGAGTGTTTTGGTTTTAATTGTGGTCATTTGTGTGGCGGTTGGTAGAGATAATTGAGTCCATCTTGTCTTGAACTTTGGTGTGATTCCCCTTAGAGACTGTGTTTTGGAACTGACCTCTGAGAAGGTACAAGGTCCTGTGTCATTGTATATCCATATTTCTGGGACATCTCTACGGAACGTAATTCAAAGCTAAGTATACCAATCAAGGGCCAAATGAACTTCTGGGCTTTAAATCTAACCTAGATTTCTGTTTTCATACTTATATTGAAAGGTTAATAAAATAGGTACTTGTCACTTCCTGTTTTTCTGTATGCTTAATAAAACACTGTTGAAATCTTGAGAACTGTTTGCTCTTCTTGTTCCCAGAATGTGCTGCCCCCAACTGCCAAACTGCAGAATATACTCCATCAACCATTTGCACGCAAACCGCCCACTCGCCCTTACCCATCAATAAACTTCCCTCCCTGCCCTCTCCAAGGAAAATATATAAGCACTTCTTAAGCTGTTCTCAGGGCTCTCTGCTCTATTCAAGCGAGCTCTGAGCCCTTGCATGCCGGACTCCCAATAAACCCTTTGCTGTTGCATTAGACAGTCTCTTGGTGGTCTCTTTCATCGATGCTCACCCGACCTTTACTTCTGGTGGCCCCAGCGAGATCCGGCAGCTGCAGATGAAAGACCCCCAACGGGATGCTCTGGGGGTAAATAAGGCCCCTCTTTCTGGTTTCAGGATTCAGGTTAGGGTTTGACAAAATGGCTATTGGTAAAGAGCGTGAGCTCTCTCCCACGGTGGCTGACACACATGTCACAGAGCCACAGGCCATGTCCCTGGGGGATGGACTCGGGAAATCGAGGAACCATAGTCTCCTCGACTCAGTGATATTTTCTTTCAGATTCGGAATTGCCAGCCCATCAGGTTTTGCCGGCTACTCAGTCCTGGTCTCAGTATTGGACGTCCATTGCCTGTCTTTATTGTCTTGTCTTGTCTGTGTCGTGTGTTGTTGCTTTCACTGTCTGTGTATATTTCATTATGGGACAGAGCACTTCAATGCCTCTGTCCCTGACCCTTAATCACTGGACCAAAGTCTGCTTAAGGGCTCAGAATCTTTCTTTTTCATTAAAACACCAGACCTGGCAGATTCTGTGTCTCAGAATAACCCACCTTTGTAGTCAGATGGCCTCTAGAAGGATGTTTCTACTTCGCACTAATTTGAAAAATCTGAGATATTGTCTTTCAGCCAGGGCCACATAGACATCCAGATCAAGAGCCATATATCTTAACTTGTCAGGACCTCTGCAAATCTCCTCCTCCATGGGTGAAGCCTTTCCTTGTCCCTGCACCCACTCCTACTCCTTCCCCTATGATTCTATCTCTCAAACTCTCTGTTCCTCAAACTCCACCCTCTGTTCTCCCTGAGTCTCAAGACTCTACTCGTCCTTATCCTCTGCCCTTGTCCCCCAACCCCCAAAACCCTGTAAGTAATTCCCCTGCTGCTGACTCAGCCTCTCCACCATTCGAGGAAGCCAGAATGGCCCAGCGCCCTCCAGATGACTGTCCCATGACACACACAGCGCCTCCTTCCCTGGAGGAAGCTGGCCCGGCTAAAAAAACTCAGAGAACTCGCCAACGTTTTCACACCTGCCTACTTGGAATGACTGCCAACAACTCCTATTGACTCTCTTCATGACAGAGGAATGAGAGAAAAACCTCCTGGAAGCTAGAAAAAAATATCCTCGGACCTGATGGGCGACCAACACAACTTCCCAACATAATAAAAGCTGCCTTCCCCTTTAACCAATCCAACTGGGACCCCAACACCTTTGAAGATAGGGAGCATCTGTCCAATTATTGCGAGGCTCTAATAGTGGGTATCCAAGGGGCCGCTAGGTGACCAACTAATTTGGCCATGCTAAGAGAAATTATTAAAAGGCCTGATGAATCTTCCTCTATGTTTCTAGAGAGAATTATGGAGGCATATAAGAGATATACTCCTTTCGATCCTCAGGCAGCAGATCAAAAGGCATCTGTCACGATGGCCTTAATTGTTGAAGCTGCCATGGATATTAAAAAAAAAGTTAAAAGAGAGATTTAGTCAGAGAAGCCGAAAAAGTATATTATAAGAGAGAAACAGGGAAAAAGAAAGGGAGCAGAGGGAGGATGAGAGAAGCAAAAGAAAGACTAAGGCATTGACTAAGATCCTGGTCACAACAAGAAAGAGGCCAGAAATTAAGACATAAGGTGACAGGAAGCGATACCTGGGCCCATGCCACAGGCCACCCCTGGCCTCAGATCAATGTGCCTACTGTAAAAAAAAAAGGACACTGGGCCAAAGAGTGCCCTATAAAGAGACAGACACGCCAGCCAGCCATTCTGACTCTGGGGGATGACTAAGAAAGTTGAGGCTCAGATTCTTTCCCCTAGCTCAGGGTAACATTTGAAGTGTAGGGGACCCCAGTAAACTTTGAAGTGAATACAGGAGCAGTATACTCAGCCCTTAAGGCCCCATTGGGCCGTCTATCAAATAAAAGGTCTGTAGTTCAAAGGGCTAATGGCAGTAAATATCGGGCTTAGACTACTAAGAGGACCATGGACCTGGGGAAAGGAAAAATCCATCACTCCTTCCTAGTAATCCCAGAATGCCCGCACCCATTGATGGGCAGAGATCTGCTCACCAAGCTCTGGGCCAAAATAACTTTTAACCCTGAAGGCCCCCAAATGAAATTTCTAAATCCTTCAGTAAAAACTCCTATAGTCACGGCTTTAACTATATTAGTAGAAGATGAACGTCCACTCTTCACACCCCCCAAGACTGATCAAACAGGCAAGCTACCCCAGAAATGGATAACAGATTACCGAGATGCCTGGGCAAAAACTGCTGTGTTAGGCCTGGCCGTGAAACAACCTCCAATAACAGTGGAGTTAAAAACCTCAGCCTCCCCAATCAATGTCAAATAATATCTTCTAAGCATAAAAAGCTAAAGATGGGATAAGGCCCTATATTCAGAAATATCTGGCCTTAGGGGTCCTAAGGCCCTGTCAATTGGCCTGGAACACTCCCCTGCTATTAGAAGAAAAAGCCAGGAACCAGGGACTATCACCCTGTTAAAGACCTAAGAGAGATCAACAACAGAGTGCAGGACATTCACCCCACGGTACCTAATCTGTTCAATCTGCTTTGCACTCTGAACCCTGAGCAGAAATGGTATACTGTTCTGGACTTAAAACAAGCTTTCTTTTGCTTGCCTCTGCATAAAGATAGTCAGTTGCTGTTTGCTTTTGGGTGGGTAGACCCAGAAACCGGAAAGTCTAGTCAACTAACTTGGACTAGACTCGCAGAGGGGTTCAAAAACTCCCCCACTCTCTTTGATGAAGCCCTTCACAGAGATCTCAACAATTTCTGAACTACACACCCCGAAGTCACCCAGCTTCAATATGTGGATCACCTGCTACTGGCATCCAACACCAAGGAAAACTGTGAACTGGAACCCAAGCACTATTATCCGAGCTTGCTCAACTCGGGTATAGAGCTTCGGCCAAAATTGCCCAATTTGCCAGCAAGAAGTAATCTTCCTCGACTATTTCCTTAGGGGCGGTAAACGATGGCTCACTGAGCCCAGAAAACAAACCATTGAGCAGATACCAACCCCATCTTACAGCAGACAACTAAGAGTTTCTTGGGATTGCTGGGTTTTGCAGGTTATGGATAAATGGGTTTGAGTCCTTAGCTGCTCCTTTATACCCGCTGTTAAAGGGAGATGCCCAATTCCAATGGACCCCTAAGTACCAGGAAGTTTTAGATAACATCTAAGGACACTGACATTGAACGCCTCAACTTTACTGAGCTCAGCCTGCAATTACAGAAAGCCCTACACTACGTTAAAAATGTACATCAACTCACTCACCTTGGTTCAAAGAAACTGCAGGCATTCCTGTAGGATTAAGAACAGAGTTTTCCACTAACTGACTCACAGCAAAAGGAAATAATTGAACTGGTAACAAAAGCCTGTCGGGTCAGTCAATTGTTTAATGCTTACCCTTCCAAGTTTCTTAGACGAAAGCACCTACGAGGAACCAGACCAGGACAATTCTGGGAAGTGGACATTACTGAAATTAAGCCAGCAAGGTATGGACTTAAATATCTCCTAGTCTTTGTGGATACATTCTCAGGATGGATTGAAGCCTTACACACACACACACACACACACACACACACACACACACACACACAGAAAAAAAAAAAAAACGGCGCAAATGGTTCTCAAGAAGATCCTGGAAGATATTTTTCCAAGATACGGTCTGTCTAAGATAATAGGGTCTAATAATGGACTTGTGTTCATGGCCCAGGTAAGTCAGGTGTGGATTAATTGTAAGTTACATTATGCTTATATACCCCAGAGCTCAGGAGAGGTAGAAAAAATAAATAGAACCATTAAAGAGACCTTAACAAAATTAAGCTTAGAGACCGGCATAAAAGATTGGACTATGCTCCTGCCTTATGCACTGTTTCATGCGAGAAATACTCCCTCAGTTTCTTTGTGTAACCTCACCCCCTATGAAATTCTCTATGATGCCCATCATCCAGTAAGGGACCTAATCCCCAACTCTAAGGCCTAACAATCCCTTCCACACCCCTTGCTTGACAGACTTAAAGCCATTGAAAAAACTCAGTGATAACTGTGGAAACAGCTGGCCACTGCCTACCAACCTGGGGACGAGGGGATTCCACATCAATATCAAGTAAGAGACTTCTTCAACATAAGACAACATCAGGTGTTATCCCTAGAACCCCGCTGGAAAGGAACATACCAGGTGCTACTTATAACACCTACAGCCATAAAAGTAGACAGAATCACTTTTTGGATCCATGCCTCTCATCTCAAGCCTTCGCTGTGTCCAGACTCTGGTTGGAAACTGGAAAAAACTGGTAACCATTTCAAATTGCGTATTCGCTATGTGGACAAGACTATAGACTCTCCCCTTGGCCACCAGTACTCCTAACCCTCATCAGCCTGTTCAGCAGTGAAGGCTGATCTGAAATCCTACTAGACAAGAAGTATGGTCTATCTCGCATACAGCCCCCTTAGGGACCTGGTGGCTATCTCTCCACCCAGACATTTTTCAGCTTGGTATAGGTCTTTCCTATTGAGATAACCCCAATGAAGAGGATCCCACTAAAGTTCCATTAAATCCCTTCCATACCATAGATAATTGAAACAAACATTATGGATGCACGGAAACGCGAGCCAGATTCAGGTTGGTTAGCCTAGATTACTATATATGCCCGGCGGACTATCAAAGCCACAAACAGCCATGGCTGTGTGGGGGGAAAGCCAACTTCTTGTGTAATTCATGGGGATGTGAGCATACCAGGGCTGCCTGGTGGAACCCAAACTCCTCATCAAATTCAGTACACAGCATTGGCCATATAACCAATTAGACAACCAAAAACTATGGCCCCCAGAGGGTTCTCTAGATGCTCAAATTCTGCGTGACATTTTTAACTTCGGCAAGTGCTCAAAAGGGGAAAATTCCCCTATGTGGAATCCTTTTCCCTCCTTCACTCACATCCTGTACTATGCTTCTCCAATAGTTCCTCACCCTCAGCCTTCTGCTCTAGACTCTCGGCTGTCACTCCCACCTCAGCAACCTGATTTCTTCCCTCCAATTACTACATCAAAAACCCAAACCTCCGCCAGTTCTCAGACCATTGCCCCCTTGCTGAGGTAGCAGGTACCGAGGTACCCCTCCACTCACTCACTCCTCTCTTTTTCTGTCTGTGCCTGCACTAGGTCCCACCAAGTCCTCTAAGAAGCTAAACCAAAGCTCAAACCAGCTGAGAAGAGCCCTCAGACCCCTATCCAAGATGTAATAAAAATAGCCTTTAAAGTTGCTTTGTCATCACTGAAAACAGGTTACTAAGAATTTAAAGTCCCTCACAGGCTTTTTGGAATACTCACTCCCATCTTCACCTCTGCTCTACCTGTTCTACTGCTCAAGTTTTGTTCTAGGAAAATCCCAAACCCCTTTTCCATTATTCTTTTACATCTCATCTTCCTCATTCTCAGATCCACGGAGCTGCTCTCAGCCTCGCCTTCCCCGTCTTCCCCCTCTGTACCAGGTCCATAGATATGTCTTAAATAACCTTCTCCAGAAGTCTTCACCGAGGCTTACATTAGGTCTTTCAGCAAAAGAGTCCCTCTGAAAGAGTTCAATGTAGATAAACTTCCACTTTTCGTGTTGCCCTGTTCTACTTGGCCACTGGCTGGAAAATTCACCACCCCTTAGCTTGACACCGCCTTACTAGATTTTCACAAAATATGTGAACAAGGCCTCTGGCCTTGAGCTGGGGCTTCACAGAGATGGCTAGATTTCTAAGATAAAAAAGTTACCAATTGGGCTTCATGGTGACAGCTGGCAGGGAGAAAAAAAAGAGACAAAAAAGCTCTCCCTTTCCAAGGTGTCTTTGAAAAGTTAACTTGCCCAGAACAGAGGAACAAAAACAGAAACAAAAACTGATTTCTGTGAATTTCTACAGACTGTGAACTTCTGAGCCACTTCCCTTACATGTTGGGTACAAATTCTAAAACTACCGAAACTTGGGGTTCAGGGGATTAATTGATTACAACAGAAGCAATGCCCTCTAAATCCGGAAGCAACCAAATAAGACTGTTTTCCTGTGTTTGGTGCTATCTTAGGTCCCTTTCCTTGTCCGTCCCTACAACAGTATAATTCTATACACTTTAACATTATTTATGTTTTCATAAAATGGTCAATATATGTGATTAATTATGTAATGATGCAGATGTTTTCCAGAGTTCTCTATCATGACTTAGGTTCATTTAAAGATCAAATAGGGGGCATAAAACCCGGTTCCACTGGGAACCTGTATCCCTCACTTTAGCCATCCTATTAGAAATAATAGTTGCTGAAGGGGTGGGCTAGTCCATGAGACACAACAAAGACACAATTAGAAGCAGAAATATGCCAAAGTTTAAAGACATTAAAAACCAACATCACAGCTTTACAGGAATTTTAACCTCTCTCTTTCTGAAGTTGTTTTACAAAGCAGGCGAGTGTTGGACCTCCTCTTTATGAGAGAAAGGTGCCTTTTTGCTTGCATTGAGGGAAGAATGCTGTTTTTATGCCGACAATACTGGAGTTGTAAAAGAATCTATGAGTAAATTAAGAAAACGACTTGAAGAGCGTCAAAGAGAGACAGAGGCCCCAAAAGGGAGGTTTGAGTCTTGGTTCACATAGTGACCTGATTAACTACGCTTTTATCTGCCATGGCCGGTCCATTAAAAATCCTCATATTATTGCTAACTGTAGGACCCTGTTTGCTCAACAGTGTAGTTTCCTTTCTAAACCAAATCGAATCTGTTATTAATCCTAACCATACACTGTTCTCTCAATCTAATTTTACAGAAGAGCAGGGACAGAATTGGTATTAAAATACAGAATTATAGAGGATCTTCCACCTGCTGAAAACCTCAAAGGTCCACGCAGAAATGATCCCTGGAGAAGATGTAGGCAAGTACGAAGGACCTGAGAGAGCAAAAGTCTTCCATGGCAAACAACCTGCTCAGGATGAAGGGATGTGTCTGAATCAGCCACTCTCTTCTTAATGTAGAGAAGGTGGACCAAAGCAGGCATGTGTTGAGAGCTGCTCCTGCATGCCTATGGTTGACATACCACTCTGACCTGTGAAAGTGTCACAGGAAGTAG
Organism: Callospermophilus lateralis; assembly: GCF_048772815.1. Classification (NCBI taxonomy): domain Eukaryota; kingdom Metazoa; phylum Chordata; class Mammalia; order Rodentia; family Sciuridae; genus Callospermophilus; species Callospermophilus lateralis. The sequence continues at coordinate 1,566,109 of NW_027513420.1, forward strand.
GAGCAGACTCCTTTTCATGGTAACCCTGGAAGCAACTGTTAGGACAAAGTTGTTGCCAAGACAGTGACCTCATTCAGTTCCAAAAGGAAGTGACCACACCTAACTTCCTTGGTGATGGAACTCTCTGAACTTGGAATCCAGGAAGCCAGGCACCCAGAGCCAGTCCCAGTCCCAGTCCCAGTGGTCAAACTTATTTTGATATACCAAGGACAGACTCAGTCTTTCTTGGGACCTACTGATGTAAGGATGGCCAAATGCAAGGAAAGCTATGAAGAGGGGCCTTTCCTGAGAAAGCAGGCAGTGGCTCACCGCTGGCTCCTGACAACTTCACAGAGTTGGCCAAAAAGACCAGATTTGAGACAGAACAGGCTATTTCCAGGGAACATAGTAAGGCCCACCAGTCAGAGGACACTCCAGATAGTCACAGACCTACTTGGAAAAAGGAGGTGCCTTTGTTGTGTGGGTGTGGGTTTGTGGTTTTGTCTCATGTTCTGAGAATAGGTATGAAAGGCAGTTTGTTTTGTTTGGAGTGAACTGTTTCTTGTAAGTCGTTTGACAAGGCGAGAATTTCTATGTCTGTGTATCCCACTGTGTCCGTGGTTGTAGACATTAGAAAAGAGAATGCATCAATGAATATGTCCTGTCTAGTAGAAAGCTTCACAGCATTCATCCTGCCCTATTTATGAATGGACTGCAGCTTGCCTTATTGATGTGCAACACCTGCTATCTTCCTTAGTTCCTGTTTTATTCCTGAATTCTGGCCACTCTCCAGAATAGGTTCATGGTTTTCTGTTTAAGATATGTACAACCTCGAAGCTCTGTGACATGACCATGTACTGAAGGGAATGGTGAGCATCTCAGAAAACTCAGATATCAGTGTGACCAGGAAAGTCTCAGTGGAGAAACCCTGCTTGGGGCCTTTTGTTTACCTATTCTTCTGTTGCCCTGAATGTCAGGAAGGTCTTTTCCTCAGTCCACCACTTTTTGAAGCCTGAAGAAAACAGTTTTCAAATGGAAAAGAATGGGCATTACCTGTGGCTCTTTGCTTAATTGCTTTGGAAAGGATGTGTCTGAATCAGCCTATTTACCCTGTGTGAGGCTGTGACTTAGATTCTCAGCTCCTGATGGATCTAAAGAAAGATCCCATGTTTACATCCAAAAACAAAATGGCCAAAAGAGCAGTCCTTGTGGATGAAGTCTCTCGCCTTCCTCTGTAACTTTCCTGACCTCCATCAAGTCAGATTAGGGATCCTTTGGGTCAAATGAGTTCTTCAAAGCCCTGCAGAGGCTAGCCCATATTTGCTTGGTTTTCTCAAGACTCCAATTCACATAAAGAATCCAAACCCCACAGTCATTTGGCCTCAAATTGAAGAAGCGGAGCAGTATTAACGGGAGGCCTACTTAATCTCTCCTGGTTCACAAGAAGGGTGTCCAGGCCACCCTGAATTTAGGCAAATTAGGTGCAAGAGAGCTTATTTTGGACACGGTCTTGGGGTGTGCCCCTCATGGAAAACTCCAGCCATAGGTTATTGTGAGTGTCTATATGGAAGAAGATGAGCGCCACTTTGGAGTGTTTTGGTTTAAATTGTGGTCATTTGGGTGGCGGTTGGAAGAGATGACTTGGTCCACATCTTCTTGAACTCTGGTGTGACTCCCTTAGAGTCTGAGTTCTGGAAATGACCTCAGAGAAGTATTGCCATAAATAGTGTTGAGATTTTAGGAACCCAGGCATGAGCGTTGCCCTTGGAAACTGAGTTCTAGGCCCAGGGTGGCTTTCCACAGAGCACTGAGCCTCTCAGCCAGGATACCACAAATTTTATTCTGAAAGACTTGGCACCCATAGTTGAGAGTCAAAACTCATATGGACCTCACATTTTAGACCTAAATGGGCATAACATCATATGATCTTTTGGCCACTCTTTGGGAAGCCTTACCTGTGAGTGTTCTCCAGAGATTTCATTGAAATGAGCTTCCTAACCATTTAATGGTTCCTGAAAGAATTGAAACTCACAGTGCCTCCAACTTCATCCTTGAAAAATGGCTAGATAAATACCATGAAATTTTTGAATTTCCCATCACCAGGTGGCACTGGAAAACCTTTCGATGTCCTGTTGCTGATCATGAATATACCAGACAGTGCCTTGATTGACTGGGTTTCATGTAAATGGTGTAGAACAGAGATGCCAGTAAGTTGGACTCTGTTGAGTAGTAGGTTAGAGCAGTGGTGGGCAGGTATGTGATAAAACATCTGTGGTGGGGCCATGTGTATCTTCCATTGGCTTCAAATGCCTTGTTGCTCACATGGTGCAGCCAGCAGAACCTTCCATGTAAAGGCAAGTTGTTATTTGGAGAGGTTTCAGGACATTGTTCAGAATCAGGGTGCTATGGTCAAGGGGGCAAGATATGTGGGATAGGATCCTAGTTCTTGGATCCTCCTGCAAAACCTGACCCACCATACATGACAGAACTTCCTCTTGCACTGTGACCCAGTTGAACTCTTTGTATTTCGTGAAGCAAATACCAAACACCCAGTGCAGCAGGAAGAAACACCACGAAAATTTAAGATGACCATATGGCTTCACAGTGCACACTGGCACACATTTATCCCCCAGTGGCCACAGTTTACCTAAAAAGAGAATTCAGCACTGCTGCCTCATGTACATTGGGAAATAAGAAACCATGTCCTCCAGGTCTCATAGATGCAGACCAAGCTTTTATGGTCTCCCTAGAAAGGAAGCTAAAGCTCCTGACAACAACATATTTTTCAAGTGCCCAAACTCACAGGCAGTTTCTCTAGAAGTCTCTAGGCCAGCAGACCTCCATGTTTGTGGAGTTTTTACCCTGTCCCATACTTTTGGAAACTACTCTACCACTTCAAAGGTTGTGAGCTCCTGAGCATATTCCATTTAACATATTTATTCACAGATTTTCTAAATCTTCTCCTCTAATTGTGTCTTACTTGGGGTGAAGGAATTGTCAAGGCATTGTTCTGGATGAGAGTGGGAATAATTTTGTGTAGCACATATTTACATACACATTGGATTCATTGTTCAATTTTCCATTCGAAATGCTGAATCTTTGACACTAACCCATACCCTACTAGACTCTGACTACTAATTCTAATATGATGGAGAAAAGTAACCCAAACAGAATTGAAATACTAGCACTTCAGAGGAGGCATGGTGGATAGTTGGTTTGCCTTTTGCATGATATAGGGTAGGAGTTATAAATCTTGTCAATTTTTTGTTGAAATAGTTCTGCATGTGTTTTTAAAGTTAACACATGTGAATTCCTGTCTCCATTTTTCTGTAGCCTATTCAGCACATGTATTTTTATATGCACATATAGAATCCTACCTGGTATCACACGTATATTCTTGAGAGGTGGCTAACTTGGCAGATACAAAGTGTGAGAAGAGATCACTCCTCATTAATGCTTTTGGAACTGAAAATTCAGACTATGAGTGAGCTTCTTAGTTGAAAAACATTATACATAAATCCATGTTCAGTAAAATTAATATTTTGGATCTGTGGATGATATATATTTCACAATGAATTTTAATTGGCATATATATTGCTACTATTTAATGTCTCTGTGTGTGTTTTGTGTGTGTGTGTGTGTGTGTGTGTGTGTGTGTGTATATATATATATATATATATATTCTCTAGATTTTTCAAAATATAAAATATATGTGTCCTATTATACTATTATACACTCCCTAAATTCATTATTGTTCATGTATGTGGTTTTATATTAAACTTTTCATAAGATTATTTTAAAAATATTCATCCACCTGAAATACATATTTGTTTTCTAGTACTAAAAAGTTACTTCAGTGAATGGTGCAAACAAATCCTTATATTTTTACAGTAGCTGACCCACTTTAACATCAATGCAAGTAGATTCCTATGGAACATGATGTGTATTTTGACGTTCATTTTTATTAAACACTGGTACATTACTATTTCTGCAGTTTTTATACATTATAGAATATACATTTCATCCACAAGTTCAGAAATTTAAAGAAATTTGTAACACATTCAATCACTTCCTGCTTCAGAACATATGTATTCCTCCTTGTTTTTGAGTGGTCATTTCATGAGATTTCTTTCCAAACACATTATTTTCGATTTCCATAATCAAATTTGAAGCAAAATTCACACACTCTTGGTGATAAACCACAACCGTAATATTACCATTAGATGTATTACTGGTTGGAATGAATGTATGTATATCAATATATGATTCCTGTGTATTTTCAGATATCAATTCAATCCATTATTTAAAGTTGGAACAAGTTATATTATTTATTCGCAGTATGGTCTATTCATGCATTATCTCTATATTCATACATACATGGTACACCTATATGTACCCCCAATACTAATTTTTACCCCTTCAAAATATTGCTCCAAGAAACGGTGCAAGAAATACTCATGTCACCTGATCTACACATACGTTTTATCACAGTAATATTCTGGCCACAAAATGCAAAGTCACACTTATGATTGTACCAAAGCCTAAATGGAATGTGAGTATGGATTATGAAAATCACCCATATCCAGGTTGCCTAATGCTCTCAAATGTCAATCCTATTGGTGACTACATATTTGTTACTTCCTAAGATTATATATTCAATCTCAAGCCTGTTGAAAATGTCTTTTGCTATCACTCACTTTATACTTTGCCTGATTTCCTAATGTCTCTATTGATATCTGCTTTCCTACATATTTTCCCCAGTTCATCACTGTGACTGACTCTTCACATATGCTGACATTTACATTTTCTGTCTACCTGAAAACCTATTGCTAAAGAACTATTTGTCCAAATGCTATACTCACACTTTTTTATAATCCTACCAACTATCTTCCTCATCCTACCGACTCTCCCTCTTTGAATGGTTGTTCTCCTCAACATTCAATCATCCAAGGTATCAGATCTTATGCCATTGTGTATAGATTTATCTGAGACATCTGTGCAGAACATAATTAAAAGCTGAGTATCCCAATCAAGGACCCAATGCCCTTCTGGGCTTCAAATGTTACCGAGATTTCTGTTTTCATTCATATATTTCACCTATATAATCTTATAAATATTGCAGGTTCCCAATACCATTATTCATCCAGCAGAATGATCCTAACCCAAATCAAACATGTTATTAACTGTAACCATACACTGTTCCCTCAATCTAACTTTACAGAAGAGCAGGGACAGAGTTGGTCTTACAATACAGGAATGTAGGAGATCTTCAACTTCCGGAGAACTTCAAAGGTCCATGCAGAAATTATCCCTAAAGAAGATGTAGGCAGCTATGATGGACCTGAGAGTGCGAAAGTCATCTTTCATGACAAAAAAAAAAAAAAAAAAACAGGTCAGGATGAAGGGGTGTGTCTGAAGCAGTCTCTCTCTTCTTAATGTAGAGAAGATGGACCAAACCAGGCTTGTGTGGAGAGCTGTTCCCGGGTGCCTATGGTTGATATTCCATTCTAACTTGTGAAAGTGTCATAGGAAGTAGGGGCAGGATCCATCTCATGGACCCTTGGAAGCAACTGTTAGGACAAAGTGGTTGCCAAGGCAGTGACCTCATTGAGTTCTAGACGAAGTGACCCATGTCACTTTCTTGTTGATGGAACACTCTGAACTTGGAATCCAGGAAGCCAGGCACCCTGAGGCAGTCCCAGTCTAAGTCCCAGTGGTCTCAAATTTTTGGATTTAAAAAGGATAGAGTAAGTCTTTCTTGGCAACTACTAAATTGAAGATGGACAAATGCCAGGAAAGCTCTGAAGAGGGGCTTTACCTGAGAAAACAGGCAGTGGCTCACCGCTGGCTCCTGATAACTTCACAGTTTTGGCCAAGAAGACCAGATCTGACATAGGACAGCCCATTTCGGGGAAACATAGTATGGCCCACCAGTCAGAGGACGCTCCGGATAGTCACAGACCTATTTGGGGAAAGAAGGTGCCTTTGTGGGTGTGTGTGTGTGTGTTTGTGTGTTTGTGATTTTGTCTCAAGTTTTGAGAATATGTAGGAAAGTCGGTTTGTTTGGTTTGGAGTGGACTGTTTCTAGTAAGTCCTTTGAGAAGGTGAGTGTTTCTATGTCTGGGTATCCCACTGTATTTGTGGTTGTAGACAATAGAAAAGAGAATGCATCAATAGATGTGTCCTGTCTAGTAGAATTCTTCGCAGAATTCATCCTGTCCAATTTATGAATGGACTGCAGGTTACCTTATGGATGGGCAACACCTATTACCTTCCTACATTCCTGATATCTTCCTGAATCTGGTCACTCTCCAATAGGCTCATGGTTTTGTGTTCAAGATATGTATCTCCTCCACAATCTGGGACATGGCCATTTACTGGATAGCTGAAGAGAATGGTGAATATCTCAGAAAACTCAGATATCAGTGTGACCAGGAAAGTCTCAGTGGAGAAAATCTGCTTTGGGATTTTGCTTACCTATTGTTCTGTTGCCCTGAATGAAAGGAAGGACTTTGCCTAAGGCCACACATTTCCAAAGCTTGAAAAAAACAGTTTTCAAATGGAAATAAATGGGCATCACCTGTGGCTCCTGGCTTAATTGCTTTGCAAAGGGATGTGTCTGAATCAGCCTCTTAGTGCAGTGTGAGATTATCGCTTAGATTCTCAGCACCTGATGGATCTAAAGAAAGATCCCATGTGTGCATCCAAATCCAAAATGGCCAAAAGAGAAGTCATTGTGATGAAGTCTCTTGCATTCCTCTGTAAGGTTCCTCATCTCCATCAAGTGATAACAGGGATCTTTGGGTCAACTGAGTTCCTCAAGCCCTGCAGAGGCTAGCGCATAGGTGCTTGGGTTTTCTCATGACTGCAAATCACATAAAGAAACTATACCCGACAGTCTGTATGCCTCAAATTGGAAAAGCAGAACAGTATTAATGGCAGACCTCTTTGATCAGTCCTTGTTCACAGGAATGTTGTCCAGGAAACACTGACTTTAGAGAAATGAAGGGCAAGGGAGCTTATTTTGACATTGTCTTGGGCTGTGTGCCTCATAAAAACTTCCAGCCAAGGTTATGATGAGTGTCTATATGGAACAAAATGAGGGCCATGTGGGAGTGTTTTGGTTTTAATTCTGGTCATTGGTGTGGCGGTTGGAAGAGATGACTGGGTCAACTGGGCTTGAACTCTGGTGTGTTTCCACTTAGAGACTGAGATCTGAAACTGATCTCAGAGAAGAATTGCCATGAATTGTGTTGGGATTTTAGGAGGCCACGCATGAGAGTCGCCCTTGGAACCTGAGATCTAGGACCAGGGTGGCTTTCCACAAAGAACTGGGAATCTCAGCCTGGATATCACATGATTTTATTCTGAAAGACTTGGCAGCCATAGTTGAGGGTCAAAAGACATAGGACCTCACATTGTAGATCTCAATGGTCCTGGCTTCAAGTGACCTTTTGTCCACTCTTTGGAAAGCCTTGCCTGTGAGAGTTCTCTAGAATTTTCTTTGAAATGAACTTTCTCAACATCTAATGGTTCCTGAATAATTGTGCATCCAACGTCATCCTTGAAAAATGGCTAGATAAATACCACGAAATTTTTGAATTTTCCATGACCAGGTGGAACTGCAGAAACTTTCGATGTCCTGTTGCTTACCATGAGTGTACCAGACAGTGCCTTGATTGACAGGGTTTCATGAAAATTGTTTAGAACAGAGATGCCAGTATTTTGGAGCCTGCTGAGTAGTGGGCCTAGAGCAGTGGTGGACAGGTGTGTGATAAAACATCATGGTGGGGCCATTTGAATCTGCCATTGGCTTCCAAATGGCTTGTAACTGACAGAGTGCAGACATCAGACCCTTATATGTAAAGGCATCTTGTTATATGGCGTAGTTTCAGGGCAATGTTCAGAATCAGGTTGCTATGGACAAGGGGGCAATCTTTGAGAGATAGAAGCCTGGTTGGTGAATTTTCTTGCAGACCCTGACCCACCACACGTGACAGAAATACCTCAAGCACTGTTTCCCAGTTGAACTCCTTGTATTTTGTGAAGCATGAACCAAACTCCAAGTGCAGCAGCAAGAAACACCACGAAAAGTGGAGGATGACCAAATTGTTTCACAGTCCACACAGGGAGACACAATTTACCTACAAAGAGAGAATTGAGCACTGCTGCCTCGTGTTCATTGGAAAATAGGAAACGATGTCCTCCAGGTCACATAGATGAAGAACCAGCTTTGAGGGTCTCACTACAAAGGAAGCTTAACTCCTGACAACAACCTATATTTCAGTGCCCAACTTCACTGGCAGTTTCTCAAAAAGTTTTAGGCAAGCAGAGCTTCATGTTTGTGGAGTGTGTACCCTGTCCTTACTTTTGGAAACTCCTATACCACCTCCAAGTTTGTGCACTCCTGAGCATTTTCGATTCCAGAAATGTAATCACAGATTTTGTAACTCTTCTACTCTAATTGTGTCTTCCTTGGGGCGAAGGTAATGACAAGGCATTGTTCTGGATGAGAGTTGGAAGATTAATTTTCCTTTTTTCCATTTGAAATTCTGAATCCCTGACACTAACCCATATTCTACTAGACTCTGACTACTAATCCTAATATGATGGAAGAAAGTAACCCAAACAGTACATAAATACTTGCAGTTCAGAGTTGGACTTGCCTTTTGCATGATAAAGGGTAGGTGTTATAAATCTATTCAATATTTAATTGAAATAGTTCTCAATGTGTTTTTAAAGTTAACAAATATGTGAATTATGGTCTCCCATTCTCTGGAGCCTATTCAGCACATGTATTTTTATATGCACAAATAGAATCATACAAGGTATCACACGTACATCCTTGTAAGATATATGACTTAGCAGATACAAACTGTGAGAAGTGATCACTCCTCCTAAACGCTGTTGGAACTGAAAATTCAACGTATGGGTGAGCTTCCCAGTGGAACAACATTATACATAAACCCATGTTCACTAAAATGAATGTTTTTGCATCTTTATGATATATATTTCATGATGAATTTTGATTGGCATATATATTGCTACTTTTTAAAGTCTGTGTTTGTGTGTGTGTGTGTGTGTGTGTGTATATATATATGTATATATATATATATATATATATATATATATATACTCTCCATATTTTTAAAAATATGAAATATATGTGTCTTATATACACTCCCTAAATTCATTCATGTTCATGTATGTGGATTAATAATCAACTTTTCACAAGATTATTCTTAGAAATATTCATCCACCCGAAATACATATTTGTTTCCTAGTACTGAAAACTAACTTCAGTAAAAGGTGCATACAAATCCTAATATGTGTACATTAACTGACCCAGTTTAACATCAATGCATGTAGGTTCCTATGGGACATGATGTGTATTTTGACGTTAATTTTTATTCCACACTGGTACATTACTATTTCTTCAGTTTATGCACATCATAGTATATATATTTTATGCACTAGTTAGCAAATTTATAGGCATTTGTTTCACTTTCAATCACTTCCTGCTCCAGAACACATGTATTCCTCTATGTCTCTTGACTGGTCTATTCATGAGACTTTTTTCCAAATATATTATTTTCTATTTCCATAATCAATTTTGAACCAAAACTCACACACCCTTCATGATAAACCGTAACCCTAAGATGATCGTTAGATATATAACTGGTTGGAATGAATGATTGCATATCAATATAAAATTTCTTATAAATTTTCAGATATTTATTCAATTCATTATTTAAAGTGGATCCAGTTATATTATTTATTCACAGTATGGTCTATTCATGCATTATGTCTATATTCATAGAAACTGGGTACACCTATTTGTACCCCCATACTAATTTTTAAGTCTTCAAAATATTGCTCCCAGAATTGGTGGAAGAAATACTATTGTCACCTGATCTACATACACATTTTATTACAGAAATATTCTGGACACAAAAAGCATAGGTCACACTTACAATTGTACCAAAGCGTAAATGGAAAGTGAGCATGGATTACTAAAAACATCCATGTCCAGGTTGCCTAATGCTCTCAAATATCAATTCTATTTTTGACTACATATTTGTTTCTTCCTAAGATTATATATTCAACTTCAAAACTGTTGAAAATGTCTAACCCTTTCACACAATTTATACTTTGCTTGATTTCCTAATGTCTCTATTGATATCTGATTTCCTATATTTTTCCCCAGTTCATCATTGTGACTGACTCTTCACATGTGCTTACATTTACATACACTCTCTACCCTAAATTCTATTGCTAAAGAACTTTTGGTCCAAATCCTATACTCACTCTTTTTTCTAAACCTACCAACTACCTTCCTAATCCTGCCGACTATCGGTTTTTGACTGGATGTTCTCTTCAACATTCAATATCCAAGGTACAAGGTCCGATGCCAGTGTATATTGATTTATCTGAGACATCTGTGCTGCACATTACTCAAAGCTAAGTATCCCACTCAAGTCCCCAATGCCCTTCTGGGCTTCAAATCTTACCTAGATTTCTGCTTTCATACTTATGTTTCACATATATACTCTTGTAAACATCGCATTTTGCCAATACCATTATTCATCCCGCAGAATTATTTGTAACCCAAATTGAACAACTTATTAACCATAACCATACACTGTTCCCTCAGTATAACTTACTTAAGAGCAGGGACAGTGTGGGTCTTACAATATAGGAATGTAGATGATCTTCCACCTGCTGAGAACATCAAAGATCCATGGAGAAATGATCCTTGCAGAAGATATAGGCAGCTATGTAGGACCTGAGAGAGCAATAGTAATCTTCCATGAAAAACAACCTGGTCAGGATTAATTGATGGTCTGAATCAGCCTCTCTCTTCTTAATAAAGAGAAGATGGACTGAACCAGGCCTCTGTGGAGAGCTGTTCCCTGGTGCCTATGGTTGATATACCATTCTAACTTCTGAATGTGTCACAGGATGTTGGGGCAGCCTCCATCTCATGGGAACCCTGGAAGCAACTGTTAGCACAAAGTGGTTACCAAGGTAGTGAGCATATTCTGTTCCTGAAAGAAGTGACCTCACTTCACTTCCTTGGTGATGGAATTCTCTGAACCTGGGATCCAGGAAGGAAGGCACGCAGAGCCAGTCCCACTCCAAGTTCCAGTGGGCTAACTTGTTTACTTTTCCCAAAGACATAGTCAGTCTTTCTTGGTACCCACTGATGTGAGGATGGCCAAATGCCAGCAGAGCTCTGAAGAGGGGCCTTTCCTGAGTAAGCAGGTAGTGGCTCACCGTTGGCTCCTGACAACTTCACAGAGTTGGCCAAGGAGACCAGATCTGAAACAGGACAGGCCATTTTGGGGGAACATAATATGGCCCACCAGTCAGAAGACACTCCGGATAGTCACAGACCTATTTCGGGGAAGGAAGTGCCTTTGCCGTTGTAGGTGTGAGTTTGTGGTTTTTTCTCATGTTCTGAGAATAGGTAGGAAAGGTGGTTTGTTTGGTTTGGAGTGGACTGTTTCTAGTAAGTCGTTTGACATGGTGAGTGTTTCTAAGTCTGTGTATCCCACTGTATCCGTGGTTGTAGACATTAGAAAAGAGAATGCATCAATGGATGTGTTGTCTCTAGTTGAAAGCTTCCCCGCATTCATACTGCCCAATTAATGAATGGACTGCAGCTTGCCTTATGGATGGGCAAAATCTATTATCTTCTAAAGTTCCTGTTTTCTTCGTGAATTCTGGCCACTCTCCAGAATAGACTCATGGTTTTGTTTCCCAAATATGTAACACCACAAGGTTCTGTGACATGGCCATGTACTGGATAGCTGAAGGGAATGGGAGCATCTAAGAAAACTCAGATTTCAGTGTGACCAGTAAAGTCTCAGTGGAGAAACCCTTCTTTGGGACATTTGCTTACTTCTATTTCTATTACCCTGAATGTCAGGAAGGTCTTTGCCTCAGGCCACCCCTTTGTGTAGCCTGAAGAAAACTGTTTTCATATGGAAATGTATGGACATCACCAATGGCTCTTTGCTTAATTGATTTGGATTGGGATGTGTCTGAATCAGCCTCTTGTCCTTGTATGAGGTTGTGGCTTAGATTCTCAGCACCTGATGGATCTAAAGAAAGATCCCATGTGTTTCCAAAACTAAAATGGCCAAAAGAGCAGTCATTGTGGGTGAATATTTTTGCCCTCTTGTTTTAGGTTCCTGACCTCCATCAAGTGAGAATAGGGATCCTTTGGGTCAAATGAGTTCTTGAAATCCCTGCAGAGGCTAGCCCATATTTGCTTGGGTTTTCTCATGACTCCAAATCACATAAAGAATCTATACCCTACAGCCAGTAGGCCTCAAATTGGAGAAGTCGAACACTTTAACAGCAGGAATATTTGATCATTCCTGGTTCACAGGAAGAGTGTTCAGGCCATCATGATTTTAGGCAAATGAGGGGCAAGTGAGCTTATTTGGACACTACCTTGGGGTCATAGAAACCTCCAGCTAGAGGTTATGATGAGTGTCTAAATGGAAGAAGATGATGGCCCTGTGGGAGTGTTTTGATTTTAATTGTGGTCATTTTTTGGCGGATGGAAGGGATGACTGGGTCCACCTGGGCTTGAACTCTGGTGTGATTCCCCTTAGAGACTGAGTTCTGAAACTGACCTCAGAGAAGTATTGCCATGAATTGTCTTGGGATTTTAGGAGGCCACGCATGAGACTCACTCTTGGAAACTGAGATCTAGGTTCAGGGTGGTTTCCACAGAGGCCTGAGAAACTCAGCCAGGATATCACATGATTTTATTCTGAAATACTTAGCAGCCATATTTGAGAGTCAAAACACACATGGACCTCACATTGTAGATGTCAATTGGCCTGGCTTTAGGAGACCTTTTGGCAACTGTTTGAGAAGCATTGACTGTGAGAGTTCTCCAGAGCTTTCATTGAAATGAACTTTCTCAACTCTTAATGGTTCCTGAATGAATTGAAACCCACAGTGCCTCTAACTTCACCCTTGAAAAATTGCTAGATAAATACCATGAAATTTTTGAAATTCCCATGACCAGGTGGCACTGCAGAAACTTTTGATGTCCTGTTGCTGATCATGTGTATACCAGACAGTGCCTTGTTTTTGACTGGGTTTCATGAAAATCCTGTAGAACAAGAGAAGCCAGTAATTTGGAGCCTGCTGAGTAGGGGGCCTAGAGCAGTGTTGGGCAGGTGTGTGATAAAACATCATGGTGGGGCCATGTGAATCTGCCATTGGCTTCCAAATGGCTTGTGACTGATATAGTGCAGACATCAGACCCTTATATGTAAAGTCATCTTGTTAAATGGAGAGTTTTCAGGGCAATATTCAGAATCAGGTTGCTATGGTTATTGGGGCAAGCTATGTGGGATAGAAGCCTGGTTGGTGCATTCTCCTACAGACCCTGACCCACCACACGTGACAGAACTCCCTCCAGCACTGTATCCCAGATGAACTTTTTATGTTTTGTGAAGCAAATACCAAATTTCCAGTGCAGAAGCAAGAAATACCACGAAAAGTGGAGGATGACCAAATGTCTTCACAGTCCCCACCGGGAGACACTTAGCTTCCAATGGACACAGTTTAGCTACAAAGAGAGAATTGAGCACTGCTGCCTCATGTTCATTAGAATATAAGAAATCATGTCTTTCGGTCACATAGATGCAGACCCAGCTTTGATGGTCTCACTACAAAGTAAGCTAAAGCTCATGACAACAACATATATTTCAAGTGCCCAACCTCAGAAGCCGTTTCCCAAGAATTCTTAGGCCAGCAGAGCTCCTTGTTTGTGGAGTGTTTACCCTGTCCTTTACTTTTGGAAACTCCTCTACCACCTCCAAGGTTGTGAACTCCCGAGCATATTCCATTCCATATTTGTATTCATAGATTTTCACACTTTTCTACTCTATTTGTGTTTTACTTGGGGCGTAGGTAATGTCAAGGCATTGTTCTGCATGTGAGTGGGAAGATTTTTGTGTAGCACATATTTACATACACATTGGATTCATTTTTCAATTTCCATTTGAAATACTGAATCCCTGACACTATAACCCATACCCTACTAGTCTCTGACTAATAATCCTAATATGATGGTGAAAAATAAGCCAAAAAGAGAAGAAACACAAGCAGTTCAGAGGAGGCATGGTGTATAGTTGGAATTGCCTTTTGCATTATATAATGTAGGAGTTATAAGTCTAGTCAATTTTTTGTTGAAATAGTTCTACATGTGTTTTTAAAATTAGCAAATATATGAATCCCTATCTCCCTTTCCCTGTTGCCTATTCAGCACATGTATTTTTATATGCACATATAGAATTCTACCTGATATCACTCGTATACACTTGTGAGGTGGCTGAATTGGTAGATGCAAATTGAGAGAAGAGATCACTCGTCCTAAACGCTGTTGGAACTGAAAATTCAACCTATGGGTGAGCTTCCTAGTTGAAAAACATTATACATGAATCCATGTTCAGTAAAATGAATATTTTTCGATCTGTGGATTATATACATTTCATGATGAATTTCTATTGGCATATATATTGCTACTTTTTTTTTTCTTTTATTGGTTGCTCAAAACATTACAAAGCTCTTGACATATCATATTTCATACATTAGATTCAAGTGGGTTATGAACTCCCATTTTTACTCCAAATACAGATTGCAGAATCACATTAGTTACACATCCATATTTTTACATAATGCCCTATTAGTTACTGTTGTATTCTGCTACCTTTCCTATACTCTACTATCCCCACTCCCCTCTCTTTCCATCTTCTCTCTCTACCATACCTACTCTAAATCATTTCTCTCCTTGTTTATTTTCCCACAACCTCTTATATGTAATTTTGTGTAACAATAAGTGTCTCTCTCCATTACCATGCAATTTCCCTCTTCTCTCCCTTTCCCTCCCACCTCATGTTTCTGCTTAATGTTAATCTTTTCTTCATGCTCTTCCTCCCTGCTCTGTTCTTAGGTGCTCTCATTATATCAAACAAGACATTTGGCATTTGTTTTTTAGGGATTGGCTAGCTTCACTAACCATAATCTGCTCAGTGCCATGCATTTCCCTGCAAATTCCAAGATTTGGTCATTTTTTAGTGCTGCGTAATTCTCCATAGTATATAAAAGTCACATTTTTTTATCCATTCATCTATTGAAGGGCATCTGGGTTGGTTCCACAGTGTAGCAATTGTGAATTGTGCTGCTATGAAAATCCATGTGGCAGTATCCCTGTAGTACGCTCTTTTAAGGTCTTCAGGGAATAGTCCGAGAAGGGCAATAGCTGGATCAAATGGTGCTTCCATTCCCAGATTTCCCAGGAATCTCCATACTGCTTTCCAAATTGGCCGCACCAGTTTTCAGTCCCACCAGCAATGTACAAGAGTACCCTTTTCCCCACATCCTCGCCAGCACTTGTTGTTGTTTGACTTCATTATGGCTGCCAATCTCACTGGATTGAGATGGTATTTTAGGGTGGTTTTTATTTGCATTTCTCTTACTGCTAGAAATGGAGAGCATTTTTTCATGTACTTGTTAATTGATTCTATGTCCTCCTCTGAGAAGTTTCTGTTCAGGTCCTTGGCCCATTGGGTTATTGGTTATCTTATTGTCTAATTTTCTGAGTTCTTTGTATACTTTGTATACTCTGGATATTAGGGCTCCATGTGAAGGGTGAGGACTAAAAATTTGTTCCCATGATGTAGGCTCCATATTTACCTCTCTTATTGTTTCTCTCTTTAAGAAAAAAAATCAGTTTAAGTAAGTCCCATTTGTTGATTCTTATTATTAACTCTTGTTCTATGGGTGTCCTATTAAGGAATTTGGAGCCTGACCACACAATATGTAGATCGGAGCCAACTTTTTATTCTATCAGACGCAGAGACTCTGATTTGAATCTAGCTCCTTGATCCACATTGAGTTAACTTTTGTGCATGGCGAGAGGAGGGGATTCAGTTTCATTTTGTTGCATATGGATTTCCAGTTTACCCAACTCCATTTTATGAAGATGCTATCCTTCCTCCATTGCAGGCCATTAGCTCCTTTATCAAATATAAGACAGTTGTAGCTTTTTGGATTAGTCTCTGTGTCCTCCATTCTGTACCATTGGTCCACCCGCCTGTTTTGGTACCAGTACCATGCTGTTTTTGTTATGAATGCTCTGTATTATAGTTTGAAATCTGGTATCACTATACTGCCTGATTCACACTTCCTGCTTAGAATTGCTTTTGCTATTCTGGGTCTTTTATTTTTCCATTTGAATTTCATGATTGCTTTATCTATTTCTACAAAAAAAATCCTTTGGGATTTTGATTGGCATTGTATTAAACCTATAGAGAACTTTTGGTAATATAGCAATTTTGATGATGTTAGTTCTGCCTATCCATGAACAGGGTATATTTTTCCATCTTCTAAGATCTTATTCTATTTCTCTTTTTAGGGTTCTGTAGTTTGCATTATATAAATCTTTCACCTCTTTTGTTAGGTTGATTCCCAAGTATTTAATTATTTTGAGGAAATTGGGAATGCAGTGTTTTGACTCATTTTTGTTTCAGAAGTTTTGTCGCTGATATACAGAAATGCCTTTGATTTATGCATGTTGATTTTATATCCTGCCACATTGCTGCATTCATTTATTAGTTCTAGTAGTTTTTTCTGTAGACCCTTTTGGGTCTTCTATGTATAGAATCATGTCATCTACAAATAGTGATAATTTAAGTTCTTCTTTTCCTATTTTTATGCCTTTAATGTCTTTCATCTCTCTAATTGCTCTGGCCAGTTTTTCGAGAACTATATTGAATAGAAGTGGTAATAGAGGATATCCCTGCCTTGTTCCAGATTTTAAAGTGAATGCCTTCAATTTTTCTCCATTCAGAATGATGCTAGCCTGAGGCTTAACATAGTTATCTTTTACAATGTCGAGGTAAGTTCCTGTTATCCCTAGTTTTTAAAATGTTTTGAACATAAAGGAATGCTCTACTTTGTTGAATGTTTTTTCTGCGTCTATCAAGATGATCATATGGTTCTTATCTTTAAGTCTATTGATGTTGTGAATAACATTTATTGATTTCCATATATTGAAGCCTCCTTGCATCCCAGGGATGAATTCAAGTTGATCATGGTGCACAATTTTTTTGATGTGCCTTTGTATCCAATTCGCCAGAATTTTAATGAGGATTTTTGCATCTAGGTTCATCAGAGATATTGGTCTGTAGTTTTCTTTCTTTGAGGTGTCTTTGTCTGGTTTCAGAATCTGGGTGATGTTGGCCTCATAGAATGAATTTGGCAGAGCTTCCAGTTTTTCTATTTCCTGAATAACTTGAAAAGTATTGGTATTAATTCTTCTTTAAAGGTTTTGTAAAACTCTGCTGTATACCCATCCGGTCCTGGGCTTTTCTTGGTTGGTAGTCTTTTGATTGCTTCTTCTACTTCATCCATTGATATTGGTCAGTTTAAATTGTGTGTTTCCTCCTGACTCAGTCTGGTCAAATCATATGACTTAAGAAATTTATCGATGTCTTCACTATTTTCTATTTTATTGGAATACAGTTTTTCAAAATAATTTCTAATTTTCTTCTGTATTTATGTAGCATCTGTTGTGATATTGCCTTTTTCATCCCGTATGTTAGTAATTTGAGTTCTCTCTCTTCTTCTCTTCGTTAGCATGGCTAAGGGTCTGTCGATCTTATTTATCTTTTTGAAGAAGCACCTTTTAATTTTGTTAATTTTTTCAATAGTTTCTTTTGTTTCAATTTCGCTATGATTTTAATTATTTCTTTCCTTCTGCTACATTTTCTGTTGTTTTGCTCTTCTTCTTCTAGGGCTTTGAGATGAAGTGTGAGCTCATTTGTTTGTTTGTTTGTTTTTTCTATTTTGAGGAATGACCTCCAGGCGATGAATTTACCTCTTAAAACTTCTTTTCATTGTGTCCCATAGAATCTGATATGTTGTGTCTGTATTTTCATTTATCTCTAAGAATTTTTTGATTTCCTCCTTTATGTCTTCTGTAACCCATTGATCATTCAGTAACATATTCTTCATTTTGCATGTGATGTATGATTTTTTCTTCCTTCTTTATCATTGGTTTCCAGGTTCATTCCATTATGATCACAAAAAAAATCATGGTATTATATCCACCCCTTTATATTTACTGAGGGTTGCCCTATGGCATAACATATGGTCTATTTTTGAGAAGGATCCATGTGCTGGTGAGAAAAAAGTATATCCACTTGATGATGGTTGATATATTCTATATATGTCAGTTAAGTATAGGGTATTGATTGTGATATTGAGTTCTATAGTTTCTTTATTCAACTTTTGTTTGGAGGATCTGTCCAATGGTGAGAGAGGTGAGTTGAAGTCACCCATAATTATTGTATTGTGGTCTATTTGATTCTTGAACTTGAGGATAAATTGTTTTATGAACGTCGCAGCACCATTATTTGCTGCGTGAATATTGATAATTGTTATGTCTTGTCGGTGAATGGTTTCTTTTAACAGTATATAAAGTCCTTCCTTATCCCTTTGATTAAATTAGTCTTGAGGTCGATTTTATTCGATAGGAGGATGGCCACCCCTGCTTGCTTACGAGGACCGTGTGCATGGTATAAATTTTCCCAATCTTTCACCTTCAGCCTGTGTATGTCTTTTCCATTCAGATGTGTCCCTTGGAGGCAACATATTGTTGGATTTGTTTTTTTTATTTCAAGTTACAAGCCAATGTCACTTTATTCGAGAGTTTAAGCCATTATCATTTAGAGTTACTATTGATATATGGTTTGTACTGCCACCCATGTTTTTTATATATATATATATATTTAATTAGTTTGATTCTCCATGATTTGCTTTTCCCCTTCCCTCTGTCATTACTGAGGCACTTCTCACTGATGGTTTTCGTTGTTGATTTTCATTTCTTCCTCGTGTAGTGTTTTGCTCAAGATGCTTTGCAATGCTGGTTATCTGGCTGAAATTCTTTTAGCTTTTGTTTATCATGAAATATTTTTATCTCATTGTCTTATCTTAAGCTTAATTTTGCTGGATACATAATTCTTGGTTGGCTTCCATTGTCTTTCAGTGTTTGAAGTACGTTGTTCCAGGATCTTCTCACTTCCAGCATCTATGATGAAAAATCCATTGTTAACTTTTTGGTTTACCCCTGATTGTAATGATTGTAATCTGCCTCCTTTCTCTGGTAGCTTTTAATATTTTCTCTTTGTTCTGTATATTGGATATCTTTATAACAATGTGTCTTGGCATTGGTCTACTGTGATTTTGTGTGCTCGGTGTCCTGTAAGCATCTACAATTTGTTTATCCGTTTCCATTTTTATTTCTGGAAAGTTTTCTGTAATTATTTCATTCACCAGGTTTCTCATTCCCTTGGTTTTAATCTCTGTACCTTCCTCTATCCATATGACTCATTAGTTTGTTTTTTTTTTATGTTATCCCATATCTTTTGAATGTTTTCTCATAATTTTTTACAGCATTTCTTTGTTGGCTAGACTTTTTTCAAGATGATATATTTTGTCTTCATTATCTGACATTCTGTCTTCTACTTGCTCTACTCTGTTAGTGATACTCTCAATTGAGTTTTTAATTTGGTTTATCATTTCCTTGATTTCTAGAATTATTGTTTGATTTTTCTAATAATCTCTATCTCCTGATAAAGATGCTTAATTTCTCATTTTATCTGTTTATGTAATTCATTTTCAATGCGTTTTATCACTGTTTGTTTTTGCTGTCTCGTATCCTCTTTAAGGTTCCCTTCCATCTGTCTAAGGTATTACTTGAGTTCTTTATATGACCATTTTTCTGATGACTCTAGGTGCTCTTGAATATTTAGGCTGTCCTTCATTGTTCGTACTCCTTTTCTTCCTTGTTTTTATATGCTGCTCATGTTACTTCTTCTTCTGTTTGACTACTGAGTTACTGCTTACTCTTATAAATTTATTTGATGCTTGGGAGGAAAGATATTAGAAGGGAAGGGAGAAGTCACTAAAGAGAATGAGAGTAGGCAGGTAGAATTCAAGGAAGGGGGAATAAGAAAAATGAAAAGAAATGAAAAGACAAAAGAAAAAAATAGAAAATAAAGAAAGAAAGTTTTAAGTAATGATGATGATTAAAAAATTGAAAATTAAAATTTAAAATAATAATAATAATAATAATAAAATAAAAAAATTAAAAAATAAAAACATTTTAAAAAGTTAAAGAACAACAATAACAAAAATGAAAATGAAAGAAAAAAATACAAATAAAAAAATAATAATAATACATGCAGTCCTAGAGTTCAAATAACTTCTCTTCCAGTAGGTGGAGCTGTGCGCACTGGGCCAAGCTTCTCTTCTCAATAAGTGAGAACCAATCACTGTGCAGCAGCTCTTCCTCCCAGACTGGGCGGGTCTCCAATTCTGAGTGCCTAGGGCTTTCTCTTGTGCTTCCTCAAGCCAGGCCCCACTCACCTGTGATGCTCACCACAATACTGGTTACAAGCCAGGCCTCTGCTCCTGGTAGCCCTGTTTCCATGAACGCCTGGGCACACTCTCCTTGTTTGCCTTCCTCAGACCCTAAGTTTGTAGAGCTTGGGGCTGAGAACCTCCAGCGAATTTGCTTGCCCTTCAGGAGCCATGGCCCCGGTAGGTGGTGTAAGAGACCTCAATTGTCAGCACTGGTGGGAGCGGTAGCAGGGAATTACACGCCGCGAGTCCCGAGCCAATCTTGATTCCCTAGGTCTGGGTATCGCGCTCCTTGGAGAGCTGGGAGGGGCCATTACGGCAGAGGTGGGAAGGGCCCTTGAGGTTTCCCTGCGTTGTTGAGAGAGATGGCAATGGGATTACACACTTGTCGCGCTGGTTTCAATGAAGTTATCTCCTCCCCCTGTGACATCAGTTCTCTGCCATGGTGGTATCCCATTCAAATGGTGACCGTTCGTTCCCTTTGCTGGGTGACCAATGCAACAGGTGGGTCCTGACTATCTCTCCCAAGCCCCATTTCAATCCGGTGGCCACTGCCTATGAAGGCTCAGTTGGCTTTTAACTCTCAATTCAGAAAGCCCGACCAGTTATTTCAGCGGGAATGTTAGTGCTGAGTCACAAAAAACAGACGAATCTAAGCTTGAATGCAGCCAATCCGGGCTTTGTGTGTGTTCTCAGGGGCCCAGACTGTTCACCCCAGATTCACAACAGGTCAATATTGCCTAGTGATTCTGAGCAAACAGCATTTACACAGTTTACGACTCCCTATGCCCGCGCAGCTGAAGAGATCAGAGACTTGATTTCTCCATGCCTGCCTTCATAATGGATCTCCTGTATTGCTACTTTTTAATATCTGTGCTTTTGCGTGTGTGTGTATATATATATGTGTATATATATATATATATATATATACTCTTTAGATTTTTCAAAATATGAAATATATGTGTCTTATTATGCACTCCCTAAATTCATTCATATTCATATCTGTGGATTTATAATCAACTTTCCACAAGATTATTTTCAGAAATAATCATCCACCTGAAATACATATTGTTTCCTAGTACTGAAAACTAAATTCAGTGAATGGTGCATACAAACCCTAATATTTCTACAGTTACTTAGCCAGTTTAAAATCAATGCAAGTTGATTTCTAGGGGACATGATGTGTATTTTGACTTTCATTTTTATTCAACACTTGTACGTTACTATGTCTTCAGTTTATGCACATCATGGGATATATATTTCAGTCACAAATTAGAAAATTTATAGGCATTTGTTTCACGATCAATCACTTCCTGATTCAGAACACATGTATCCCTCCATGTTTCTTGACTGGTCTTTTCATGAGACTTCTTTCCAAACACATTATTTTTGTTTAACATCATCATGTATAAAGCAAAACTCAAAAACCATTCTTCATAAACCATAATCCTAATATTACCATTAGATATATAACTGGTTGGAATGAATGATTGTATATCAATATAAGATTTCTTATATATTTTCACATATCAATTCAATCCATTATTTAAAGTGGAATCAGTTACGTTATTTATTCATAGTATGGTCTATTCATGCATTATCTCTATATTAATAGACACAGGGTACACCTCTTTGTACCCCTAATACTAATGTATATGTCTTCAAAATATTGACCCCAAAAATGGTGAAAGAAATACTCATGTCACCTTATCTACAAATACATTTTATCACAGTAATATTCTGAACAAAAAAAACATAAAAATGTAACACTTATGATTGTACAAAAGCCTAAAAGGAAAGTGAACGTGGATAACTAATAACATCCATGTCCAGGTTGCCTAATGCTCTCAAATGTCATTCCCATTCGTGACGACATATTTGTTTTTTCCTATGATTATGTATTCAAACTCAACCCTGTTGAAAATGTCTAATCCTATGACTCACTTTATACTTTGCCTGATTTCGTAATGTCTCTATTGACACCTGCTTTCCTACACATTTTCCCCAGTTCATCATTGTGACTAACTCTTCACATGTGCTGACATTTACATTCACTCTCCCAATGAAACCCTATTGCTAAAGAAGCTTTTTATTCCAAATCATATACTCACTCTTCTTCCTAAACCTACTGACCATCTTCCTAATCCTACTGACTATCCCTTTTTGACTGGATGTTCTCTTCTACATTCAATCATCCAAGGTACAAGGTCCTATGCCACTGTATTTCGATTTAACTGAGACAATTGTACAGAACATAATTCAACACTAAGTATCCAAATCAAGGGCTCAGTGCCCTTCTGGGCTTCAAATCCTTCTTAGATTCCCGTTTTCATACATATATTTCACCTATATATTCTTATAAATATCGCAGGTTTCCAATCTCATTATTCATCCTGCAGAATGATTCCTAACCCAAATCGAACATATTATTAACCCTAACCATACACTAACTTTGCAGGAGAGCAGGAACAGTGTGTGTATTAAACTACAGGAATCTAGGGGATGTTCACCTGCTGAGAAACTCAAATGTTCATGCAGAAGTGATCCCTGGTGAAGATGAAGGCAGCTATGAATTACCTCAGAAAGCAAAAGTCATCTTCCATGGCAATCATCCTGGTCAGGATGAAGGGTTGTGTCTGAATAAATCTCTCTCTTCTTAATGTATAGAACATGGACCAAACCAGTCCTGTGTGGAAGCTGTTCCCGGGTGCTTACGGTTGATATAACATTCTAACTAGAGAAAGTGTCCCATGAAAATCAGGGCAGCCTCCACCTCATAGTATTTTGGAAGCAACTGTTAGGACAAAGTGGTTGCCAAGGCAGTGACATAATTCAGATCCTGAAGGAAGTGATCTCACCTCACTTCCTTGGTGATGGAACTCTCTGAACTTGAAATCCAAGAAGCCAGGCACCCAGAGACAGTCTCTGTCCTAGTCCCAGTGGTCTGACATGTTTGGATTTACCAAGGACAGAGTCAGTCTTTCTTGGTACCTACAGATGTGAGGAAGGCCAAATGCCAGGAAACCTCTGAAGAGGGGCTTTTCCTGAGAAGGCAGGTAGTGCCTCACCGCTGCCTCTTGAGAACTTCACAGAGTTGGCCAAGCAGACATGATCTGAGACAGGAGAGGTCATTTTGGAGGAACATAGTATGGCTCACCAGTCAGAGGATACTCCGGGGAGTCACAGACCTACTAGGGGGAAGGAGGTGCCTTTGTGGGTGTGGGTGTGAGTTTGTGGTTTTGTCTCATGTTCTGAGGATAGGTAGGAAAGGCGGTTTGTTTGGTATGGAGTGGAATATTTGTATTAAGTCCTTTGACAAGGCGAGTGTTCCTATGTGTGTGTGTATCCCACTGAGTCCATTGTTGTAGACATTAGAAAAGACAATGCATCAATGGATGTGTTCTGTCTAGTAGAAAGCTTCCCAGCATTCATCCTGCCCAATTCATGAGTGGACTCTGGCTTGCCTTATGGATGGGCAACACCTACAAGCTTCCTAATTTCCTGTTTTCTCTCTCAATTCTGGCGACTCTCCAGAATAGTATCATGGTTTTGTGTCCAAGATTTGTACCGCCTCCAAGATCTGTGACATTGCTATGTACTGGAAGCTGAAGGAAATGGCTAGCATCTCAGAAATCTCAGATATCTGTTAACCAGGAAAGTCTCAGTGGAGAAACCCTGCTTTGGTCCTTCTGCTTACCTATTGTTCTGTTGAATGTCAGGAAGTTTTTTGCCTCAAGACACCACTTTGTGAAGCCTGAAGAAAAGAGTTTTCAAATGGAAATGAAAGGGCATCACCTGTGGCTCTTTGCTTAATTGCTTAGGATTGGGATATGTCTGAATCAGCCTGTTGGCCCTGTGTGAGGCTGTGGCTTAGATTCTCAGCACCTGATGGATCTAAAGATAGATCCCATGCGTGCATCCAAAACCAAAATGGCAAAAAGATCAGATATTGTTGATGAACTCTCTTGCCTTCCTCTGGTAGGTTCCTGATATTCATCAAGTGAGAATAGGGATCCTTTGGGTCAAATGAGTTCTTCAAAGCCCTGCAGAGGCTAGGCCATAGGTGCTTGATTTTCATGACTCCAATTCACTTAAAGAATCTAAACCCCAAAGCTAGAAGGCCTCAAGTTGTAGAAGCCAAGCAATATTAAAGGCAGGCCTATTTGATCACTCCTGGTTCACAGGAAGAGAGTCCAGGCCACCCTGACTTTAGGCAAATGAGGGGCAGGGAGCTTATTTTAGACACTGTCGTGGGCTGCGTCCCTTATGGAAACCTCCAGCCAGAGGATATGATGAGTGTCTATATGGAAGAAGATGAGGGCCATGTGAGAGTGTTTGGTTTTAATTGTGGACATATGTCTGGTGGTTGGAAGAGATCACTGGGTCCACCTAGGCTTGCACTCTGGTGTGATTCCCCTTAGAGACTGAGTTCTTTTACTGATCTCAGAGAATTATTGCCAGGAATTGTGTTGGAATTTTAGATGGCCATGCATGAGAGTTGTCCTTGGAAAGTGACATCTAGGCCCAAGGTGACTTTCCACAGAGCACAGGGAATCTCAGCCAGGATATCACATGATATTATTCTTAAAGACTTGGCAGCCATATTTGAGAGTCAAAACACACATGGAACATACATTGTGGACCTCAATGGGCCTGGCTTAATCTGACTTTTGGGCACTTTTGGAAGCCTTGCCTGTAAGAATTCTCCAGAGTTTTCATTGAAATGAGCTTCCTCACCATTTAATGGTTTCTGAGTGAATTGAAATCCACAGTGCCTCCAACTTCAACCTTGAAAATTGGCTAGATCAATACCATGAAATTTTTGAAATTCCCATGACCGGGTAGCTCTGGAGAACATTTGAATGTCCTGTTGCTGACCATAAGTATACAAGAAGTGCCTTGATTGACTGGGTTTTATGAAAATGGTGTTTAACAGAGATGCCAGTAAGTTGGATCCTGCTGAGTAGTTGTACTAGAGTAGTGGATGGCAGGTGTGTAATAAAACATCTGTGGTGGGGGCATTTGGATCTGCCATTGGCTTCCAAATGGATTGTGACTGACATTTTGCAGCCAGTAGACCCTTATATGTAAAAGCATATTGTTATATGGAGAGGTTTTAGGGCAATGTTCAGAATCAGGTTGCTATGGAAAATGGGGCAAGCTATGTGGGATAGAAGACTGGTTGGTGCATTCTCCTGACGAACCTGACCCACCACACTTGACAGAACTCACTTCAGCACTGTGTCCCAGTTGAACTCCTTGTATTTCATGAAGCAAATAACAAACTCCCAGTGCAGCAGCAAGAAATACCACGAATAGTGGAGGATGACCAAATGGAATTACAGTCCACAAGGGGAGACATTTAGACCCCAGTGGTCACAGGTTACCTACAAATAGAAAATTCAGCACTGCTGCCTCATGTTCATTGGAAAATAAGAATCCATGTCATCCAGATCACATAGATGAAGACTCAGCTATGATGGTCTCACAACAAATGAAACTAATGCTCCTGACAACAGCATATATTTCATTGCCCAACCTCAGAGGCAGTTTCTCCAGATGTTAGGCTGGCAGAACTTCATGTTTGTGGAGTTTTTACCCTGTCCCTTACTTTTGGAAACTCCTCTACCACCTGCAAATTTGTGAACTCCTGAGCATTTTTCATTCCACATATGTATTCACAGATTTTCTAACTCTTCTCCTCTAATTGTGTCTTATGTGGGGCGAAGGTAATGTCAAGGCATTGTGCTGAATGAGAGTGGGAATTTTTTGTGTAGCACATATTTGCATACACATTGGATACATTTTCCAATTTTCCATTCAAAATACTGAATCCCTGACACTAACACATACCCTACTAGACTTTGACTTCTAATCCTAATATGGTGGAGAAAAATAACCCAAACAGAATAGAAATACAAGATGTTCACAGGAGGCATGGTGTATAGTTGGACTTGCCTTTCGTATGATAAATGGTAGGTGTTATAAATCTAGCGAATTTTAATTGAAATAGTTCTCCATGTGTTTTAAAAGTTAACAAATATGTGAATAACTGTCTCCCTTTCTCTGTAGCCTATTCATCACATGTATTTTCATATGCACATTTAGAATTCTACCTGGTATCACTCGTACATTTTGTGAGGTGGCTGGCTTGGCAGATGCAAATTGTGAGAAGAGATCACTCCTACTAAATGCTTTTGGAACTGAAAATACAACATATGAGTGAGCATCTTAGTTGAACAACATAAATCCATGTTCATTAAAATGAATATTTTTGGATCTGTGGATGATATATTATTTCATGGTGAATTTCGATTGGCATACATAATGCTACTTTTTAATGTCTGTGAGTGTATATATATATATATATATATATATTCACTCTCCAGATTTTTCAAAATATGAAGTATATTTTTCTTATTATACACTCCCTAAATTCATTCATATTCATGTATGTGGATTTATAATCATGTTTTCACAAGAATATTCTCAGAAATATTCATCCACCTGAAATACATATTTGTTTCTTAGTACTGAAAACTAACTTCGGGGGATCATATGATGGTGGTGAAGGGAGTGCATCACCCCCATGTACCGCGTCACTGTGCGGGAGAATGATGAGTTATAACGGCTAAAATATATCTTGTTAGAAATTTCCAGGAAATTGGGGTGCTCCAAAACCTAGTGGACATATTTCCATCTCACGAGGATCAGCTACGCGAGCTCAAACACGAGTGATTTGTCCGCACGGAGCGTCATGCTGCTTATTCAGGAAATCGGTCTGTGGATAGAGTCTGCGGCGCGCACTGGGAAACGAAGAGATAGCAATGCAAATATACAGCAGTGTGGATTCTGTGGGCTCCTGCCAGGTATGCAATCACTGTGCTAAGTGCTGAATTCTTTGTTTGAGATGGGGAAGGATGCGGTCCAATTCGGTTCTCCACACCGGTCAGACCACAGAGGAAGCCAGCGGCCACTATCTTGGAGAGCTGATGTCACCATCCCTGTTTTTGACTGATCGAAGCTCATTCAGCTATAGAACAGGTAATTTCAGGATGCCATTCACCTTTGTGTTGCAGACAAATTACTCAGGCTCAGTGCTAAAGAACCTGCAGAAACTCCGTCTTGGAGCCTGCTCCTATTAGAACATACACAAAGCCCAGAGCGGCCGAATTCCACGTCTCGGAACTGATCTGGCCCAGGGCTAAAGAACCCACGGAAACTGCTTCTCGGTCCGGGTCTTGTGAATACTGTGGAGGTAAATATCAACCGAGCCTTCATAGGCAGTGGAAACAGGATTGAGACACGGTTTGTGAGGGCCGGTCAGGACTCACTCATTGCTTTGGTCACCCAGAAAAGGGAACGAAATGCTGCCTTTCACATGGGATACCAACATGGCAAATTTCTGATGTCATCAGAAAGCAGCAGAGGAGATAACTTCATTGATACCAGCAGTGACAGAAACAGTTGGTCTCCTGGTGAAGAAAGTGAGTCACAAACACCTGGGTCTCTCTCACTTTGTCATCAAGCCAGAGGGGCAGAGCAGAGCAGCTGCCCGCGACTGGAACAGACCCAGTGATACACCTGCATGGTAGTTACGTCAACCCAATTGGAGTAGAGGCAGAACAGAGCCGCCGCCCGTGCACAGAACAGGCCCAGCGACCCGCAGGTGTGGTAGTCACGTCACCCCAATTGGAGTAGTTGCAGAGCAGAGCCTTCTCCCACGCCTAGTAAAATCCCAGTGGGTCACCGGCATGGTAGTCAAATCACCACAATAGGAGTAGGGGCAGAGCAGAGCCTTCGCCCACGCCCAGAACAGGCACAGCAACCTGCCGGCATGGTAGTCACGACACACCAATTGGAGTAGGGGCAGAGCAGAGCCACCACCCGCGCCCGCAAGGTAGCAGACCTGCACCTGACCAGAAGAAGAGGCCCAGCGGCCGGCTGGCGCGGCAGACACTTTACCATATTTGGAGTAGGGGCAGAACAGATCTGTAGCCCGTGCTCACAAGGTAGGCAGACCTGCGACCAACCGGCGGACCAGGCACAGCGGCCCGCCGGCGTGGTAGTCACGTCACCCCAATTGGAGTAGGAGTAGAGCAGTGCCGCCGCCCACGCCTGCAAGGTAGGCAGACCTGCGACTGATTGGCAGAACACCACAGGGGTCCACGGGCGTGGTAGACACGTCACACCAATTGGACGAAAAAATAAATAAAATGGACCACCCCTAGCCATGCTAACAATGAGGAGAGAGAACTCAAATTACTATCATACGGGATGAAAAAGGCAATATCACAACAGATATTTCAGAAATACAGAAGATAATCAGAAATTACTTTGAATCCTTATACTCTAAAATAATAGAAGATAGTGAAGGCATCAAAAAATTTCTTAAGTCATATGATCTGACCAGAGTGAGTTAGGAGGATATAGACAACCTAAACATACCAATATCAATTGAGGAAATGAAAAAAAAACCATCCAAAGATTACCAACTAATAAAATCCCAGGACCGTATGGGTATACAGCAGAGTTTTACAAAACATTTAAATATGAACTAATACCAATACTTTTAAAGCTATTTCAGAAAATTGAAAAAGAGGGAGATCTTCCAAATTCATTCTACGAGGCCAATATCACCCTGATTCCTACACCAGATAGACACTTCAAAGAAAGAAGACTAAAGACCGATATCTCTAATGAACCTAAATGCAAAAATCTTAAATTAAATTCTGGCAAATCAGATACAAAAACATATCAAAAAAATGTGCAGCATGATCAAGTAGGATTCATCCCTGGGATGCAAGGAGGGTTCAATATACAAAAATCAATAAATGTTATTCACCACATCAATAGACTTAAAATAAAAACCATATTATCATCTAGATAGATGCAGAAAAAGCATTCGACAAAGTACAGCATCCCTTTATGTTCAAAACTCTAGAAAAACTAGGAATAAAAGGAACATTCCTCAATATTGTAAAAGCAATCTATGCTAAACCGCAGGCTAGAATCATTCTGAATGGAGAAAAATTGAAGACATTCCCTCTAAAATCTGGAACAAGACAGGGATGCCTGCTCTCACCACTTTTGTTCAATATAGTTATCAAAAGACTGGCCAGAGCAATTAGACAGATGAAAGAAATTAAAGGCATATAAATAGGAAAAGAATAACTTAAATTATCACTATTGCAGATGACATGATTCTATACCTAGCAGACCCAAAAGGTTCTACAAAGAAACTAATAGAGCTAATAAATGAATTCAGCAAAGTGGCAGGATATAAAATCAACACGCATAAATCAAAGGCATTCCTGTATATCAGTGACAAATCCTCTGAAATGGAAATGAGGACAACCACTCCATTCACAATATCCTAAAAAAAAAAAAAATGGGAATCAACCTAACAAAAGAGGTGAAAGTCTTATACAATGAAAACTACAGAACCCTAAAGAGAGAAATAGAAGATCTTAGAAGATGTAAAAATATACCCTGTTCATGGATAGGCAGAACTAACATCATCAAAATGGCGATATTACCAAAAGTTCTCTATAGGTTTAATCCAATGCCAATCAAAATCCCAAAGGCATTTCTTGTAGAAATAGAGAAAGCAATCATGAAATTCATATGAAAAAATAAAAGACCCAGAATTGCAAAACAATGCTAAGCAGGAAGTGTGAATCAGGCGGTATAGTGATTCCAGACTTCAAACTATACTACAGAGCAATAGTAACAAAAATAGCATGGTACTGGTACCAAAACAGGCAGGTGGACCAATGGTACAGAATAGAGGACACAGAAACCAATCAACAAAACTACAACTATCTTATATTTGATAAAGGAGCTAAAAGCATGCAATGGAGGAAGGATAGCATCTTCAACAAATGGTGTTGGGAAAACTGAAAATCCATATATAACAAAATGAAACTGAATCCCTTTTTCTCACCATGCACAAAAGTTAACTCAAAATGAATCAAGGACCTTGATATCAAATCAGAGACACACTATCTGATAGAAGAAAAATTTGGTTACGATGTACATACTGTGGGGTTGGGCTCCAAATTCCTCAATAGGACACCTATAGTACAAGAGTTAATATCTAGAATCAACAAATGGGACTTACTCAACTAAAAAAGTTTTTTCTCAGCAAAAGAAACAATAAGAGGTAAACAGGGAGCCTACATACTGGAAAGAAATCTTTACTACTCACATTTCAGATAGAGCCCTAATATCCAGAGTATACAAAGAACTCAAAAAATTAGACAATAAGATATCAAATAACCCAATCAACAAATGGGCCAAGGACCTCAACAGACACTTCTCAGATGAGGACATACAATCAATCAACAAGTACATGAAAAAATGCTCACCATCTCCAGCAGTCGGAGAAATGCAAATCAAAACCACCCTAAGATACCATCTCACTCCAGTAAGATTAGCAGCCATTATGAAGTCAAACAACAAGAAGTGCTGGCAAGGATGTGGGAAAAGAGGTACACTTGTACATTGCTGGTGGGACTGCAAATTGGTGCAGCCAATTTGGAAAGCAGTATGGAGATTTCTTGAAAAGCTGGGAATGGAACCACCATTTGACCCAGCTATTCCCCTACTCAGTCTATTCACTAAAGACCTAAAAAGAGCATGCTACAGGGACACTGCTACATCGATGTTCATAGCAGCACAATTCACAACAGCAAGACTGTGGAACCAACTTAGATGCCCTTCAATAGAAGAATGGATAAAAAATGTGGCATTTATACACAATGGATTATTATTTTGCATTGAAAAATAAAAAGTCATAGAATTTGCAGGGAAATGGATTGCATTAGACTAGATTATGCTAAGTGAAGCTGCACAATTCCTATAAAACAAATGCCAAATGTCATCTTTGATATAAGGAGAGTAACTAAGAACAGATAAGGATGAAGAGCATGACAAGATGATTAACATTAAACAGGGATGAGAGGAGGAAGGGAGGGAGAAGGGAAATTGCATGGAATTGGAAGGAGACCCTCTGGGTTATACAAAATTACATACAAGAGGAATTGAGGGGAAAGGGAAAAATAATACAAGGGGGAGAAATTTATTACAGTAGAGGGAGTAGAGAGAGAAGTGGGGAGGAGTGGGGAGGCCAGGGGGAATAGTAGAGGATACGAAAGGCAGCAGAATACAACAGACACTAGTATGGCAATATGTGAATCAATGGATGTGTAACTGATGTGATTCTGCAATCTGTATACAGGGTAAAAATGGGAGTTCATAACCCACTTGAATCAAAGTGTAAAATATGATATATCAAGAACTATGTAATGTTTTGAACAACCATAAATAAAAACAAAAAAAAAAAAACTCTCTTTGGTGAATAATGCATGCAATTCTAATATTTCTACAGTAACTGACCCAGTTTAACATCAATGCAAGTAGATTCCTATTGGACATGATGTGTATTTTGACGTTCACTTTTATTCAACACTGGTACATTACTATTTCATCAGTTTATGCACATAACAGGATATATATTTCATTCACAATTTAGAAAAATTATAGGCACTTGTTTCACATTCAATCACTTCCTGCTTCAGAACACATGAATTCCTCCATATTTCTTGATTGGTCTTTTTATGAGACTTTTTTCCAAACATATTATTTTCGATTTCCATAATCACTTTTGAAACAAAACTCACACACACTTCATGATAAACAATAACCTTAAGATTACCATTAGATATATAACTGGTTGGAGTGAATGATTGTATGTCAATATATGATTTCCTATATATTTTCAGATATCAATTCAATCCATTATTTAAAGTGGAACCAGTTATAATATTTATTCACAGTATGGTCTATTCATGCATTATCTCTATATTTAAAGACACAGGGTACACCACTTTGTACCCCCAATACTAATTTATATGTCTTCAAATATTGCTCCCAGTAATGGTGGAAGAAATACTCATGTCATATGATCTACATACACATTTGATCACAATATTTTTCTGGGCACAAAATGCAAAGATCACACTTATGATTGTACCAAATCCTAAATGGAAAGTGAACATGGATTACTAAAACGATAAATGTCCAGGTTGCCTAATGCTTTCAAATGTCATTCCTATTGGTGACGACATATTTGTTTCTTCCTAAGATTATGTATTCAATCTCAACCCTATTGAAAATGTCTAATCCTATCACTCACTGTATAATTGCCTCATTTCATAATGTCTGTATTGATATTTTCCTTTTTACATATTTTCCCAAGTTCATCATGTGACTGACTCTTCACATGTGCTGAAATTTACATTCACTCTATAACAAAAACCCTATTGCTACAGAACTTTTGCCCCAAATCCTATACTCACTCTATTTCCTAAACCTAGTGACTACCTTCCTAATCCCACCGACTATCTCAATTTGAGTGGATGTTCCTTTCTAAAATCAATCATCCAAGGTGTAAGGTCCTATGCCATTGATTATCGATTTATCTGAGACATCTGTGCAGAACGTAATTATAAGCTAAGTATCCCAATCAAGGGCCTAATGCCCTTCTGGGCTTCAAATCTTACCTAGATTTCTGTTTCCATACTTATATTTCACCTCTATAATCTTATAAATATCGCAGGTTCCCAATACTATTAATCATCCTTCGCAATGATTCGTAACCCAAATCGAACATGTTATTAACCCTAACCATACACTCTTACCTTAATCTAACTTTGCAGAAGAGCAGGGACAGAGTTCGTCTTACAATACAGGAATGTAGGGTATCTTCCTCCTGCTGAGAACCTCAAATGTCCATGCAGATTTGATCCCTGGAGAAGATGTAGGCAGCTATGAAGGACCTGAGAGAGCAAATGTCATCTTCCATCGCAAACAACCTTCCCAGGATGAAGGGTTGTGTCTGAATAAGACTCTCTCTTGTTAATGTAGAGAAGATAGACCAAACCAGGCATGTGTGGAGAGCTGTTCCGGGGTCCCTATGGTTGATATACCATTCTAACTTGTAAAAGTGTCACAGGAAAAAAGGGCAGCCTCCATCTCATAGGAGTATTGTAAGCAACAGTTAGGACAAAGTGGTTGCCAAGGCAATGACCTCAAAGAATTCCTGAAGGAAGTAATCTCACCTCACTTCCTTGGTGATGGAACTCTCTGAACTTGGAATCCGGGAAGCCAGGCACCCAGAGCCAGTCTCAGTCCCAGTCCCAGTGGTCTTATTTTTTGGATTTACCAAGGACAGAGTCAGTCTTTCTTGGTACCTACTGAGCTGAGGATGGACAAATGTCAGGAAAGCTCTAAAGAGGGGCCTTTCCTGAGAAAGCAGGTAGTGGCTCACCGCTGGCTAGTGACAACTTCACAGATTTGGCCAAGGAGACCATATGTGACACAGGACAGGCGATTTCATCAGAACATAGTTTGGCCCACCAGTCAGAGGACACTCCCAATAGTCACAGACCTACTTGGGGGAAGGAGCTTCCTTTGTGTGTGTGGGTGTGGGTTTGAGATTTTGTCTCATGTTCTGAGAAAAGGTAGGAAAGGCGGTTTGTTTGGTTTGGAGTGAACTGTTTCTGGTAAGTCGTTTGACAAGGCCAGTGTTTCTTTGTCTGTGTATCCCACTGTGTCCGTGGTTTTAGATATTAGAAAAGAGAATGAATCATTGGATGTGTCCTGTCTAGACTCAACTTGCCCAATTTATGAATGGACTGCAGCTTGACTTATGGGTGGACAACTCCAACAATCTTCCTAAGTTCCTGTTTTCTTCCTGAATTCTGCCTAATTTATTAATGGACTGCGGCTTGACTTATGGGTGGACAACTCCAACAATCTTCCTAAGTTCCGGTTTTCTTCCTGAATTCTGGCCACTCTCCAGAATAGGCTCATGGTTTTGTGTCCAAAATATGTACCACCTCCAAGCTCTGTGACATGGCCATGTACTGGATAGCTGAAAGAAATGGGAGCATCTCAGAAAACTCAGATATCAGTTTGACCAGGAAATTCTAAGTGAAGAAACCCTGCTTTGGGCCTTTTGCTCATCAATTGTTCTGTTGCCCTGAATGTCAGGAAGGCCTTTGCCTCAGGCCACACCATTGTAGAGCCTAAAGAAACAGTTTTCAAATGGAAATGAAAGGGCATCACCTGTGGCTCTTTGCTTAATTGCTTTGGAAAGGGATGTGTCTGAATCAGTCTTTTGGCCTTGTGTGAGACTGTGGCTTAGATTCTCAGCACCTGATGGATCTAAAGAAGGATCCCATGTGTGCATCCAAAACCAAAATGGACAAAAGAGCAGTCAGTGTGGATGAAGTCTCTCGCATTCCTCTGTAAGTGTCCTGTTCTCCATCATGTGAGAACAGTGATCATTTGGTTCAAATGTGTTCCTCAAAACCCTGCAGAGGCTAGCCCATAAGTGCTTTTTTTTTCTCAAGACTCCAATTCACATAAAGAATCTAAAACACACAGTCAGTAGGCTCAAATTGGAGAAGCAGTGCCATATTAATGGCAGGCCTATTTGATCACTCTTGGTTCACTGGAAGGATGTCCTGGCCACCCTGATTTTAGGCAAAAGAGGGGCAAGGGAGGTTATATTGGACACTGTCTTGGGCTGCACCCCTCATGGAAACCTCCAGCCAGAGGTTATGATGATTGTGTAAATGGAAGAAGATGAGTGCCATGTGGAAGTGTTTTGGATTTAATTGTGGATATTTGTGTGACAGTTGGAAGACATAACAAGGTCTACCTGGGCTTGAACTCTGGTGTGATTCCCCTTATAGACTGAGTTCAGGAACTGATCTCAGAGAAGTATTGCCATGTATTGTGTTGTGATTTAAGAGGCCATGTATGAGAGTCACCCTTGGAAACTGATATCTAGCCCCAGAGTGGCTTTCCACAGAGCTCTGGGAATTTCAGCCAAGATATCACATGATTTCATTCGAAAGACTTGCCAGCCATAGTTGAGAGTGAAAACACACATGGACCTCATATTGTAGACCTTAATGGGCCTGGCTTAATGTGACCTTTTGGACATTCTTTGGGAAGCCTTGCCTGTGAGGGTTCTCCAGAGCTTTCATTGAAATAATCTTGCTCACCATTTACTGGTTCCTGAATGAATTGAAACCCACAGTGCCTCCAACTTCATCCTTGAAAAATGTCTAAATAAATACCATGAAATTTTTGAAATTCCCATGACCAGGTGGCACTGGAGAACCTTTGGATATCCTGTTGCTGATCATGGATGTACCAGACAGTGCCTTGCTTGACTGGGTTTCATGAAAATGGTGTAGAACATAGGTGCCAGAAAGTTGCAGCCTGCTGAGAAGTGGGCCTAGAGCTTTGGTGGGCAGGAGTGTGATAAAACATCTCTGTTGGAGCAATGTGGATCTTCCATTGGCTTCCAAATGCCTTGTGGATTACATGAAGCAGCCAGCAGACCCTTGTAATTAAAGGCATCTTGTTATATGAAGAGGATTCAGGGCAATGTTCAGAATCAGGTTGCTATGGACAAGGATGCAATGTGGCAAGCTTTGAGGGATAGAAGCGTGGTTGGTGCGTTCTTCTGCAGACTCTGAACCACCGCACATGGCAGAACTCCCTCCAGCACTGTGTCTCAGTTGAACTCCTTGAATTTCATGAAGCAAATACCAAACTCCCAGTTCAGCAGCAAAAACCCCACAAAAAGTGGAGGAGGACCAAATGGCTTCACAGTCCAACAGGGAGACACTTAGCCCCCAGAGGCCACAGTTTACCTAAAAAGAAGAAAATCAACACTGCTACCTCATGTTCATTGGAAAATAAGATACCATGTCCTCCACGTCACATAGAGGCAGACCCAGCTTTGATGGTCTCACTACAAAGGAAGCCAATTCTCCTGACAACAACATAATTTTCACGTTCCCAAACTCAGAGGCAGTTGCTCTAAAAGTTTTTAGGCCAGCAGAGCTCCATGTTTGTGGAGTGTTTACCCTGTCCCTTACTTTTGGAAACTCCTCTACAACCTCCAAGGTTGTGAACTCCTGAGCATTTTCCATTCCAGATATGTATTCACTGATTTTCTATCTATTCTCCTCTAACTGTGTCTTACTTGGGGTGAAGGTAATTTCAAGGCATTGTTCTGGATGAGAGTGGGAGGATATTTGTGCAGCATATATTTGCATACAAATTGGATTCAATTTCCAATTTTCCTTTTGAAATACTGAATCCCTGACACTAACCCATACCTACTAGACTCAGACAACTCATCCTAATATGATAGAGAAAAATAACACAAACCTATAGAAATACAAGCAGTTCATTGGAGGCATGTTGTATAGTTGGACTTGCATTTTGCATTATACAAGGTAGGAGTTATAAATCTGGTCAATGTTTAATAGAAAAAGATCTCCATGTGTTTTTAAAGTTAACAAATATGAGAATTCATGTTTCCCTTTCTCTTTAGCCTATTCACACTTGTATATTTATATGCATATATAGAATCCTACCAGGTATCACACGTACATCTTTGTGAGGTGGCTGACTTGGCAGATACAAATTGTGAGAAGAGATCACTCCTCCTAAACGCTGTTGGAACTGAAAATTCAACCTATAGGGAGCGTCCTAGTAGAACAACATTATACATAAACTCATGTTCAGTAAAATAAACATTTTTGCATCTGTGGATGATATATAATTACTGATGAATTTCGATTGGCATTTATATTGCTACTTTTTAAGGTCTGTGAGTGTTTTTTATTTGTGTGTGTGTGTGTGTGTGTATACACTCTCCAGATTTTTCAAAATATGAAATATATGTGTCTAATATACACTCTCTAAATTCATTCATGTTCATGTATGTAGATTTTTAATCAACATTTCACAAGATTATTCTCAGAAATATTCATCCACCTGAAATACATATTTGTTTCCTAGTACTGAAAACTAACTTCAGGGAATGATGCATAAAAATCCTAATTATTCTATAGTAACTGACCCAGTCTAACATCAATGCAAGTAGATTCCTATGGGACATGATATGTAATTCTTTATTCATTTGTATTCGACACTGGTACATTATTATTTCTTCAGTTTTTGCACATCATAGGATATACATTTCATCCACAAGTTCACAAATTTATAGGCATTTGTTTCAAATTTAATCACTTTTTGCTTCAGAACACATGTATTGTCAGGGTTTCTTTACTGGTATTTTCATGAGTCTTCTTTCCAAACACATTATTTTCGATTTCCAAAGTCACTTTTGAAGCAAAACTCACACACTCTTCATGATAAACCAAAACACGAATATTACCATTAGATGTATAACTGCTTGGAATGAATGATTGTATATCAATATACAATTTTCTGTAATTTTTCAGATATTAGATCAATTCATTTTTTAAAGTTGAAAAAAGTTATATTATTTATTCACATTAGGGTCTATTCATGCTTTATCTCTATATTCATAGACACAGGGTACACCTCTTTGTACCCCCGATTCTAATTTTATATCTTCAATATATTGCTCGCAGAAATGGTGGAAGACATACTCATGTCACCTGATGTACATATACGTTTAATCAAAGTAATATTCTGGACAAAAAAATGTAAAGGTCACATTGATGATTGTACCAAAGCCTAAATGTAAAGTGTACATGGATTACTAAAAACATCCATGTCCAGGTTGCCTAATGCTGTCAATTGTCAATCCTATTGGTGACTACATATTTGTTTCTTCCTAATTTATATATTCAAACTCAACCCTGTTGAAAATGTCTAATCCTATCACTCACTTTATACTTTGCCTGATTTCGTAATGTTTCTATTGATATCTGCTTTTTTACATATTTTCCCAAGTTGATCCTAGTGACTGACACTTCATATGTGCTGACAATTACATTCACTCTATAATCGAAACCCTATTGCTAAAGAACTTTTGGTCCAAATCCTATACTCACTCTTCTTTCTAAACCTTCCGACTATCTTCCTAATCCTACCGACTATCCCTTTTTGATTGGATGTTCTCTTCTACATTCAATCATCCAAGGTAAAAGGTCCTATGCCATTGTATATCGAATTATCTGAGACAACTTTGCAGAGCATAATTCAAAGCTAAGTATCCCAATCAAGGGAAAAACCCTTCTGGGCTTCAAATCATACCTAGATTTCTGTTTTCATACTTATATTTCACCAGATCTTAGAGAAGACGGACCATTTCAGGGGAACATAGTATGGCCCACCTGTCAGAGGACAATCTGGATAGTCACAGACCTAATTGGGGGAAGGAGGTGCCTTTGTGGGAGTGGGTATGGGTTTATTGTTTTGTCTCATGTTCTGAGAATAGATGGGAAAGGCGGTTAGTTTGGTTTGGAGTGGACAGTTTCTAGTAAGTCATTTGACAAGGCAAGTGTTTCTATGTCTGTGTATCCCACTGTGTCCGTTGTTGTAGATATTGGAAAAGAGAATGCATTAATGGATGTGTACTGTCTAGTGTAAATCTTCCCATAATTCAACCTGCCCAATATATGAATGGAGTGCAGCTTGTCTTGTTGATGTGCAACACCTGCTATCTTTCTAAGTTGCTGTTTTCTTCCTGAATTCTGGCCACTATCCAGAATAGGCTCATGGATTTGTGTCCAAAATATGTACCACCTCCAAACTCTGTGACATGGCCATGTACTGGATAGCTGAAGAGAATGGCGAGCATCTCAGAAAACGCAGATATCAGTGTTACCAGGAAAGTCTCAGTGGAGAAACCCTGCTTTGGGCCATTTGCTTACTTATTGTTGTTTTGCACTGAATGTCAGGAAGTTCTTTGCCTCAATCCACCACTTTGTGAAGCCTGAAGTAAACAGTTTTCAAATGGAAATGAATGTCATCACCTGTGGCTCTTTGCTTAATTGCTTTGGGAAGGGATGTGTCTGAATTAGTCTCTTGGCCATGTTTGTGTCTATGACTTAGATTCTCAGCACCAGATGGATCTAAAGAATGATCCCATGTGTGTGTCCAAAACCATAATGGCAAAAAAAAAAATCATTCATTATGGATGAAGTCTCTTGCCTTCCTCTGTTATGTTCCTGAACTCCATCAAGTGAGAATAGGGATTCTTTGGGTCAAATGAGTTCTTCAATTCCCTGCAGAGGTGCTTGGGTTTTCGCATAACTCCAAATCACATAAAGAATTGATACCTGAAATCAGTAGGCGTCAAATTGGAGAAACACAGAAGTATTAACGGCAGGCTTATTTGATCACTCCTCGTTCACAGAAACGGTGTCCAGGCCACCCTGACTTTAGGCAAATGAGGGGCAAGCGAGCTGATTTTGGACACTGTCTTGGCTTTTCTCATGACTCAAATTCACATAAAGAATCTAGACCCCACAGTCAGAGAGCCTCAAATTGGATAAGCGGAGCAGTATTAAGGGCAGGCCTATTTGATCGCTCCTGATTCACAGGAAGGGTGCCCAGGCCACCCTGAAGTTAGGCAAAAGAGGTGCAAGAAGCTTATTTTGGACATTCTCTTGGGCTGCACAACTCATGGAAAACTCCAGGAAGAGGTTATGATTAGTGTCTATATGGAAGAAGAATAGGGCCATTAGGGAGTATTTTGGTTTTAATTGTTTTCATTTGAGTCGCGGTTGGAAGAATTGTCTGGGTCCACCTGGACTTGAACTCTGGTGTGATTCTCCTTATAGACTGAGTTCTGGAACTGACCTGAGAGAAGTATTGCCATGAATTGTGTTGGGATTTTAGGAGGCCAGGCATGAAGTTGCCATTGGAACCTGAGATCTAGGCACAGGTTGGCTTTCCACAGAACACTGGGAATCTCAGCCAGGATATTACATGATTTTATTCTGAAAGACTTGGCATGCATTATTGAGATTCAAAACACACATGGACCTCACTTTATAGACCTCAATTGGCCTCGCTTCATGTTACTTTTTGACCACTCTTTGGGTAGCCTTGCCTGTGAGAGTGCTCCAGAGCTTTCCCTGAAATTAGCTTCCTAACCCTTTAATGGTTCCTGAATGAATTGCAAACCACAGTGCCTCCAACTTCATCCGTGAAAAATTGCTAGATAATTACCATGAAATTTTTAAAATTCCCATGACCAGATGTCACTGGCGGACCTTTGATGTCCTGTTGATGATCATGAATATACCAGACAGGGCCTTGATTGACTGGGTTTCAGGAAAATGGTGTAGAACAGAGATGCTGGTAAGTAGAAGCCTAGTGAGTAGTGGGCCTAGAGAAGTGTTACGCAAGTGAGTGATAAAACATCTGTGGTGGGGCCATGTGGATCTTCCATTGGCTTCCAAATGGCTTGAGACTGACATGGTGCAGCCATCAGACCCATATACGTAAAGGCATATTTTTATATGGAGAGGTTTTAGGGCAATGTTCAGAATCATGTTGCTATTGTTAAGGGGGCAAGCTACGTGGGATAGAACCCTGGTTGGTGCATTCTCTTGGAGACCTGCACACCACAGCTGACGGAACTCCCTCCAGCACTGTTTCCCATTTGAACTCGTTGTATTTAATGAAGCAAATACCAAACTCCCAGTGCAGCAGCAAGAAACACCACGATAATTGGAGGATGACCAAGTTGTTTCACAGTCCACACGGGGAAACACTTAGCCCTCAGTGGCCACAGTTTACCTACAAATAGAGAATTCAGCACTGCTGCCTCATTTTTATTGAAAAATAAATAACCATGTCCTCCAGGTCACATAGATGCAGATCGAGCTTTGATTGTCTCACTACAAATAAAGCTAAAGCTCCTGAAAACAACATATATTTTAAGTGCCCAACCTTAAAGGCAGATTCTCAAAAGTCTTTAGGCCAGCAGAGCTCCATATTTGTGGAGTGTTTACCCTGTCTCTTACTTTTGGAAACTCCTCTACCGCCTCCAAAGATGTGAAATCTGGAGCATTTTCCATTCCTGATAGGTATTCACAGATTTTCTAACTCTTCTCTTCTAATTGTGTCTTACTTGGGGCGAAGGTAATGTCAAGGCATTGTTCTGGAGGAGAGTGGGAAGAATTTTCTGTAGCATATATTTGCATAAACATTGGATTCAGTTTTCTATTTTCCATTCAAAATACTGAATCCCTGACTCTAACCCATACCCGACCAGACTCTGACTACTAATTCTAATATGATGGAGAAAAATAACCCAAACAGAATCGAAATACAAGCAGTTCAGAGTAGGCCTGGTGTATTGTTGTACTTTTCTTTTGCATGATACAGAGTTGGAGTTATGAATCTAGTCAATTTATTGTTGAAATAGTTGTCCATGTATTTTTAAGGTTAACAAATATGTGAATTCCTGTCTCCCTTTCTCTGTATTCTTATATGCACATAAAGATTCCTCCCTGGTACCACACGTACATTCTTGTGAGGTGGCTGACTTGGCAGATACAAATTGTTAGAAGAGATTACTCCTACTAAACTTCTTGGAATTGGATATTCAACCTATGGTTGAGCTTGCTAGTTGAACAGCATTATACATAAATCCATGTTCAGTAAAATTAATGTTTTTAGATCTGTGGATGATATATATTTTATAATGAATTTTGATTGACATATATATTGCTACTTTTTTGTCTGTGTGTGTGTTTTGTATATATATATATATATATATATATATATATATATATATATATACACTCCAGATTTTTCAAAATATGAAATACATGTGTCTTATATACACTCCCTAAATTCATTCATGTTTATTATGTGGATTTATAATCAACTATTCACAAGATTATTCTGAGAAATATTCATCCACCTGAAATTTGCCTAATGCTCTCAAATGTCAATCCTAATTGTGACTACATATTTGTTTCTTCCTAAGATTATATATTTAAAATCAACCCTGTTCAAAATATCTAATCCTATCACTCACTTTATACTTTGCCTGATTTTGTAATGTCTCTATTGATATCTGCTTTCCTACATATTTTCCCCAGTTCATCATTGTGACTGACTCTTCACCTGTGCTGACATTTACATTCACTCTCTAATCGAAACCCTATTGCTAAAGAAATTTTTTTCTAATTCCTATACTCACCCTTCTTCATAAAAGTACTGACTATCTTCCTAATGCTACAGACTATCGTTTTTGACTGAATGTTCTCTTCTACATTCAATCATCCAAGTAAATGTGGGGCGAGCTTCAGAGGAGGAGACCACCAACAGTCTATCTCTTGCAACATCAATGGGTTTTTTGGGTGTCCAGCATGCTGGGGCTCAGAGATCACTTGAATAGAGCAGATTGCCCTGAGAATAGCTTAAATAGAGCTTATATACTTTCCCTGGAGAGGGCAGGGAGGGAATTTTATTGATGGGTCAGGGTGAGTGGGTGGTTTGCATTCAACTGGGTGAGGGAGTACATTCTGTAGTTGGGCAGTTGGGGACAGAACATTCTGGGAACAAGATTTGCAAGCATTTCTCAAGATTTCAATAGTGTTTTGTTAAGCATACAGAAAAACAAGAAGTGACAAGTACCTATTTTATTAACCTTTAATTCCCCACTTCTTCTTCTGGCTACTTTTAATCATAAAAATGATCATTGGAGGGTGTCACATTCTATGTCTGCTAGTGGGGGTATTACCATAAGTTTAACTCGTCCAATTTGAGCCTGGAGAAAAGAAATTACACGGTTGAGCAAACAGGATTTTATAGTTAGCAATAATATGAGGATTATTATTGGACCGGCCAGGGTTGATAAAAACGTAGTTAACCAGGAGGAGTGTGTGAACCAAGACTCAAGCCACCATTTTTGGGCCTCTCTCTCTTGTTGATGCTCTTCAAGGTGTCTTTTAAATTTACTCATAGATTTTATTACAACTCCAGTATGGTCAGCATAAAAACAACATTCTTCCCTCAATGCAGCACAAAGGCCCCCTTCTCTAATGAAGAGGAGGTCCAACCCTCAACTGTTCTTTAAAACAACTTCAGAGAGAGAGGTTAAAGATTCATGCAAAGCTCTGATGGAGGTTTCTAATATCTTAGTTTTGCTCTATTGCTTCTTCTAATTGGGTCATTTGTTGTGTCCCATCGACAATGGCAGTGGTTCCTGTGCCCACCCGTGCAGCAACTCCTATTCCTAATAGGATGGCTAAAGTGAGGGATACAAGTTCCCAGTGGAACCGGTTGTATGCCCCCCCCTATTTGATCTTCAAACGAACCTGCGTCATGATAGAGCTTTCTGGGAAACATCTGCAACATTTCAAAATAATCACATCTGTTGACCATTTCATGAAAACATAAACAATGTTTAAGTATATAGAATTATGCTGTTGTAGGGACAGACAAGGCAAGGCACCTAAGATAGCACTGAAGACAGGGAAACAGTCCTATATTGTT
Organism: Callospermophilus lateralis; assembly: GCF_048772815.1. NCBI lineage: Eukaryota > Metazoa > Chordata > Mammalia > Rodentia > Sciuridae > Callospermophilus > Callospermophilus lateralis. The sequence goes on from NW_027513420.1 coordinate 1,609,876, forward strand.
GCAACTGGATTCAGAGGGCATTGCTTCTGTTGTAATCAATTAATCCCCTGAAACTCAAGTTTAGGTAGTTTCAGAATTGTGTACCCAACATATAAGGGATGGGGCTCAGAAGTTTACAGTCTGCAGAAGTTCAAAAAAGCAGTATATGTTTCTGATTTTTCCTCTGTTCTGGGCAAGTTAAATTTTCAAGGACACCTGGGAGGAGGAGAGCTTTTTATTCCCTTTCTTATTTTCCCCCTGCCAGCTGTTACAACGGAGCCCAGTTGGTAATTTCTTTATCTTAGAAATGTGGCCATTTCTGTGAAGCCCCAGCTGAAGGCCAGAGGACTTGTTCACATATTTTGTGAAAAACTAGTTAGGGGTTGTCTAGCTTAGAAGTACTGAGTTTTTTAGCCAGTGGCCAAGTATAACAGGGCAATAGAAAAAGAGAAAGTTTATCTACATTGAACTCTTTATAGAAACTCTATGCTGAAAGTTCTAAAGTCAGCCATGGTGAAGACTTCTGGAGAAGGACATTTAAGACTTTTCTGTGGGCCTGGTACAGAGGGGGAATACGGGGAAGGTGGGGCTGAGAGAAGCTCCGAGGATCTGAGAATGAGGAAAAAGAGAGATGTAAAAGAATAATTGGAAAGGTGTTTGGGAATTTCCTAGCAAAAAACTTGAGCAGTAGAACAGGTAGAGCAGAGCAGAAAACGGGAGTGAGTATCCCAAAATCCTGTGAGGGACTTTAAATTTTAGTAACCTGTTCAGTGATGACAAAGCAACTTTAATGGCCACTTATATTACATCTTGGATAAGGGTCTGAGAGCTCTCCTCAGCTCGTTTGAGCTTTGGGTTAGCTGGAAAGAGGACCTGGAGGGACCCGGTGTGGGCACTGACAGGAAGAGAGAGGAGTGAGTGGGTGGAGGGGTACCTCAGTAACTGCTACCTCACAAGCGGGCAATTGTCTGAGAACTGGTGGAGGTTTGGGATTCTGATCTAGTAATTGGAGGGGAGAAATCACGTTGCTGAGGTGGGAGTGACAGCAGAGAGTCTGGAGCAGAAGGCTGAGGATAAAAATCTATTGGAGAAGCATAGTTCAGGATGTGAGTGAAGGAGGGAAAGGGCTTCCACATAGGGGAATCTCCTTTCACCCTTTTGAGCACTTGCAGAAGTTAAAAAGGTCACGCAAAATTTGAGGATCTAGAGACCCCTCTGAGGGCCATCCTTTTTCTGTTGTCTACTTGGTAATATGGCCAATGCTGTGTACTGAATTTGATGAAGTATTGGGGTTCCATCAGGCAGCCTCTGTATGCTCACATCTCCATGACATACAGAAGAAGTCGGTTTTTCCCCCACACAGCTGTTACTGTTTGTGGCTTTGATAGTTTCCCGGGCAAACATAGTAATCTAGGCTAGCCAACCTGCATCTGGCTCGCGTGTCCCTACATCCATAATGTTTGTTTCCATTATCTATGGTACAGAAGGGATTTAATGGTATTTTAGTGGGATTTTCTTCATCAGGGATATCCCAATAGTAAAAACCTATGGCCAGCTGACAAATGTCTGGGTGGAGAGATGGCCACCAGGTCCCTAAGGGGGCTGTATGTGAGATAGATTATACACTTTTCCAGTAGGATTTGTGATCAGCCATCGCTGCTTAAAAGGCTGATGAGGGTTAGGACTACTTGTGGCCAAGGGGAGAGTATATAAACTTATCCACATGGCGAATACACAATTTGAAACTGTTACCAGTCTTTTCCAGTTTCCAGAAAGATTCTGGACAAGGAGCAGGCTTGAGATGAGAGGCATGGATCCAAGAAGTTATTATGTATACCTTTACCACTGTAGGTGTTATAAGTAGCACCTGGTATGGTCCTTTCCAGCTGGGTTCCAGGGATGACACCTGATGTCATCTTACATACATGAAGTCTCTTATTTGATATGGATGTGGAATCCCCTGGTACACAGTTTGTTACGCAGTGGGGAGCTATTTTCACAGGTATCACTGAGTTCTTTCAAGAGCTTTAAGTCTGTCAAGCAAGAGGGTGTGGAAAGGATCCTTAGGTCTTACAGTTGGGCTTAGGACCCTTACTGGACGAGGGCCACCATAGAGAATTTCTCAGGGGGTAAGGTTACTCAAAGAAACAGAAGGATTTTTTCTTGCATGAAACATTGCATAAGTCAGGAGCACAGTCCAATCTTTTATGCTGGTCTCTAAGCTTAATTTCGTTAAGGTCTCTTCAATGGTTCTATTCATTCTTTCTACTTGTCCTGAACTCTGGGGTCTATAAGCACAATATAACTTCCAATTAATCCCCAGGTTCCTGGCTAACCCCTGACTTACCTGGGCCATGAACATCGGTCCATTATCAGATCCTATTACCAGCTTAGCTTCCTCCAATGGTAGAGAGGCTTAGTCAGAAGCAGGGGAATCACTTAGAGTGTGTTGTGTGTTAGGGGACGAGGGCAGGGGATAAGGAGAGGAGGAAGAGTCCAGTAGAGTCAAATCTTGTGACTCAGGGAAAACAGAGGGTGGAGGAGGAGGAAGAGGTGAGGGTTTGAGAGATCATGTGGGAAGGAGTATGAGCAGAGGCATGGGCAAGGAAAGGCTTCACCCATGGAGGAGGAGATTTGCAGAGGTCCTGCAAAGTTAAGATATATGGCTGTTGATCAGGATGGCTATGTGGCCCTGGCTGAAAGACAATATCTCTGACTTTTTAAATTAGTGGGAAGTAGAAAGATCTTTCTTGGGGCCATACGACTCCAAAGATGGGCCATTCTGAGGCACAGAGAGTCTGCCAGGTCCAGCGTTTTACTAAAAAAAGAAAGATCCTGAGCCCTTAAGCGGACTTTGGTTCAGTGATCAAGGGTCAGGGACAGAGGCATTGAAGTGCTCTGTCCCATAATGAAAGGTACACAAACAGTAAAAGCAAAGACACATGATACAGATAAGACAAGACCATAAAGACAGGCAATGGACATCCAACACTGAGACCAGGAATGCGTAGCCGGCAAAACCCGATAGGATGGCAATACCGAATCTAAAAGAAAATATCACTGAGTCGATGAAGCAATTGTTCCTTGATTCTCCGAGTCTTCTGCGGGGTCCCCCAGGGAGGTGCCCTATGTCTCTGTGACACGACTCTCAGCCACCGTCGGAGAGACCCCAGGCTCTTCATCGCCAGCAATTTTGCCAAGCCCTAACATGACACCTGAAACCAGAAAGAGGCGCCTTACTTGCTCCGAGAGGAGCCCGTTGGGGTCTCTCGTCCGCCACTGCCGGAACTCGGTGGAACCTCAATATGTAAAGGTCAGGTGAGTGTTGGAGGAAGAGACTACCAAGAGACTGTCTCATGCAACAGCAAAGGGTTATTTTGGGTCCAGCTTGCTGGGGCTCACAGCTAACTTAAATAGATCAGAGAGCTCTGAGAACAGCTTATGCAGAGCTTACATACATTCCTTGGAGAGGGAAGGGAGGGAAGTTTACTGATGTGTAAGGGTGAGTGGGCGGTTCGCGTGACACCGAGTGAGGCAGTACATTCTGCAGTTTGGCAGTTGGGAACAGTACATTCTAGAACAAGATTAGCAAACATTTCTCAAGATTTCAACAGTGTTTTTTTTAAGCATACAGAAAAACAGGAAATAGCAAGTACCTATTTTATTAACCTTTCACTACCGACTATCCCTTTTTGACTGGATGTTCCTTCTACATTAATTCATGCAAGATACAAGGTCCTATGCCATTGTATATCGATTTATCTGAGACAACTCTGCAGAACGTAATTCAACACCACGTATCCCTATCAAGGTCCCAATGCCCTTCTGGCCTTCAAATCATACTTAGATTTCTTTTTTCATACATATATTACACCTATATATTCTTATACACATAGCAGGTTCCCAATACCATTATTCATCCAGCACAATGATTTCTAACCCAAATCAAACATGTTTTTAACCATAATCATACACTATTCCCGCAATCTAACTTTATAGAAGAGGAGGGAAAGAGTTGATTTTACAATACAGAAATGTAGGGAAACTTTCACCTGCTGAGAACCTCAAAGGCCCATGCAGAAATGATCCCTGGAGAAGATGTAGGCAGCAATGAAGGACCTGAGAGACCAAAAGTCATCTTCCATGGCAAACAACCCGGTCAGGATAAAAGGTTGTGTCTGAATCAGATTCTCTTCTTAATGTAGAGAACATGGACCAAAACAGGCCTGTGTGGAGATCTATTCCTGGGTGCCTATGGTTGATATACCATTCTAACTTGTGAAAGTGTCACAGGAAGTAGGGGCAGCCTCAATCTCATGGGACCCTTGGAAGTAACAGTTAAGACAAAGTGGTTGCCAAGACAGGGACCTCATTCAGTTCAGGAAGGAAGTGACCTCACCTCACTTCCATGGTGATGGAACTCTCTGAACTTTGGATCCAGAAAGCCAGGCACCCAGAGCCAGTCCCAGTCCCAGTCCCTATGGTCTCACTTGTTTGGATTTACTAAATGCAGTCAGTCTTTCTTGGTACCTTCAGACGTGAGAAGGCCAAATGCCAGGAAAGCTCGGAAGCGGGGCTTTTCTTGAGAAAGTCGTTAGTGGCTCACCGTTGGCTCCTGACAAGTTCACAGAGTTTGCCATGGAGACCAGATCTGAGACTGGACAGGCCATTTCGGGGGAACGTATTATGGCCTACAAGTCAGAGGACACTCCGGATAGTCAAAGACCTACTTAGGGGAAGGAGGTGCCTTTGTGGGTGTGGTTGTGGGTTTGTGGTTTTGTCTCATTTTCTGAGAATAGGTAGGACAGTCGGTTTGTTTCATTTGAAGTGGACTGTTTCTAGTAAGTCTTTTCACAGGGCGAGTGTTTCTATGTCTGTGTATTCCACTGTTTCCGTGGTTGTAGACTTTAGAAAAGAGAATTCATCAATGGATGTGTCGTGTCTAGTAGAAAGATTCTCAGCATTCATATTGCCCTGTTTATGAATGGACTGTAGCTTGCCTTATTGATGAGCAACACCTGCTACCTTCCTAAGTTTCTATTTTTGTCCTGAATTCCGGCCAATTTCAAGAATAGGCCCATGGTTTTGTGTCCAAGATATGTACCACCTCCAAGCTCTGTGACATGGCCATGTACTGGATAGCTGTAGGTGATGGCGAGCATCTCAGAAAACTCAGATATCAGTGTGACGAGGAAAGTCTCAGAGGAGAAACCCTGCTTTGGGCCTTTTGCTTACCTATTGTTCTGTTGCCCTGAATGTCAGGAAGTTCTTTGCATCTGGCCACCCCTTTGTGAAGCCTGAAGAAAACAGTTTTCAAATGGAAATGATTGGGCATACCTGTGGCTCTTTTCTTAAGTGCTTTGAAAAGGGATGTGACTGAATCAGCCCCCTGGCCCTGTGTGTGGCTGAGGCTTAGATTCTCAGCACCTGATGGATCTAAAGAAAGTTCCCATGTTTGCATCCAAAGGAAAAATGGCAGAAAGAGCAGCCATTGGGATGAAGTCTCTCGACTTCCTCTGTAAGGTTCCTGAACTCCATCAAGTGAAAATAGGGATCCTTTGGGTCAAATGAGTTCTTCAAAACCTGCAGAGGCTAGCCCATAGGTGCTTGGTTATTTCATGACTAAAATTCACATAAAGAATCTAAACCAAACAGTCAGTAGGCCTCAAATTGGAGAATTGGAGCGGTATTAATGGCAGGCCTATTTGATCACTCCTGGTTCACAGGATGGGTGTCCAGGCCACCTTTACTATAGGCAAATGAGGGTCAAAGGAGCTTATTTTGAACACTGTCTTGGTCTGCTCCCCTCATGGAAACCTCCAGCAAAATTATGATGAGTGTCAATATGAAAGAAGATGAGGGCCATATGGGAGTGTTCTTGTTTTAATTGTGGTAATTTGTGTGGTAGTTGGAAAAGATGACTGGGATCACCTGGGCTTAAACTCTGGTGTGATTCCCCTTAAAGAATGAGTTCTGGATCTGACCTCAGATAAGTATTGTCGTGAGTTCTCTTGGGATTTTACTAGGCCACGCGTGAGAATCGCCTTTGGAAACTGAGATCTAGGCCCAGGATGGCTTTCCACAGAGCTCGGGGATTCTGAGCCAGGATATCACATGATTTAATTCTTAAAGACTTGGCAGCCCTAGTTGAGAGTCCAAACACATATGGACCTCACATTGTACACCTCAATGTGTCTGGATTCATGTGACCTTTTGGCCAGTCTTTTGGAAGGCTTTTCTGTGAGTGTTCTCCAGAGCTTTCATTGAAATGAGCTTCCTCACCATTTAATGGTTCCTGAATTAATTGAAACCCACAGTGCCTCTAACTTCATTTTTGAAAAATGACTAGATTAATACCATAAAATTTTTGAAATTCCCATGACCAGGTGGCACTGGATAAACTTTGGATTTCCTGTTGCTGATCATGAGTGTACCAAAGAGTGCCTTGATTGACTGGTTTTCGTGAAAATGGTGTAGAACAGAGATGCCAGTAATTTGGAGCCTAATGAGTAGTGGGCGTAGAGAAGTGGACTGTAGGTGTGTAAATAAATATTTTTGGTAGGACCACCTGGATCTTCCATTGGCTTCGAAAGACTTGCGACTGACATGGTGCAGGCAAGAGACCTTTATATATAAAGGCATCTTGTCATATGTAGAGGTTTCAGGGCAATGTTCAGAATCAGGTTGCTATAGTCAAGGGGAAAGCTATGTAGGATAGAAGCCTGGCAGGATATAAAATCAACACGCATAAATCAAAGGCATTCCTGTATATCAGCAACAAAACTTCTGAAATTTAAATGAGGAAAACCACTCCTTTTACAGTATACTCAAAGAAAATAAAAAACTTGGGAATCAACCTAACCAAAGAGGTGAAAGATTTATGCAATGAAATCTACAGAACCCTAAAGAGAGAGATAGAAGAAGATGTTAGAGGATGGAAAAGTATGCCATGTACATGGATAGGCAGAAATAACATCATCAAAATGGTGATATTACCCAAAGTTCTCTACAGGTTTAATGCGATGCCAATCAAAAACCCAATGGCATTTCTTGTAGAAATAGATAAAGTAATCATGAATTTCATATGGAAAAACAAAAGACCTAGAATAGCGAAAGCAATTCTAAGCAGGAAGTGTGAATCCAGAGTTCAAACTGTACTACAAAGCAATAGTAACAAAAACAGTGTGGTACTGGTATCAAAACAGGCAGATGGACCAATGGTTCAGAATAGAGGACACAGAGACAAATCCAAAAAATTACAACTTTCTTATATTTGAAAAAGGGCCTAAAAGCATGCAATGGAAGAAGGATAGCATATTCAACAAATGGTGCAGGGACAACTGGAAATTCATATGCAACAAAATGAAACTGAATCCCTTTCTCTCACAATGCACAAAAGTTAACTCAAAATGGATCAAGGAGCCAGATATAAAATCAGAGACACTGCGTCTGATAGAAGAAAAAGTTGGCTACGATGTACATACTGTGGGGTTGGGCTCCAAATTCCTTAATAGGAAACCCATAGCCCAAGAGTTAATAAAAAAAATAAACAAATGGGACTTACTTAATCTAAAGAGATCTTTCTCAGCAAGAGAAAAAATAAGAGAGGTAAATAGAGAGCCTACATCCTGGGAACAAATTTTTACCCCTTACACTTCAGATAGATCCCTAATATCTAGAATATACAAAGAACTCAAAAAAATTAAACAATGAGATAACAAATAACCCAATCAACAAATGGGCCAAGGATCTTAACAGACACTTCACAGAGGAGGACATACAATCAATCAACAAGTACACGAAAAAATGCTCACCATCTCTAGCAGTAAGAGAAATGCAATCAAAACCACCCTAAGATACCATCTCACTCCAGTAAGATTGGCAGCCATTATGACGTCGAACAACAATAAGTGTTGGTGAGGATGTGGGGTAAAGGGTACACTTGTACACTGCTTGTGGGACTGCAAATTGGTGAGTACAATATGGAAAGCAGTATGGAGATTCCTGGGAAAGCTGGGAATGGAACCACCATTTGACCGAGATATCGCCCTTCTCAGACTCTTCCCTGAGGATGTTAATAGAGAGCAGTATAAGGATACTGCCACATCGATGATCATAGCGGCACAATTCACAATATCTAGACTTTGGAACCAACCTAGATGCCCTTCAATAGACGAATGGATAATAAAAATGTGGCATCTATACACAATGGAGTATTACACAGCACTGAAAAATGACAAAATCATAGAATTTGCAGGGAAATGAATGGCATTAGAATAGATTATGCTAAGCGAATCTATCCAATCCTTAAAAAACAAGTGCCAAATGTTTCCTTTTATATAGAGAGAGCAAATAAGAACAGAACAGGGAGGAAGAACATGAGAAAAATATTAAAACTAAACAGAGATGATTGGGGGGAGAGAAAGGGAGAGAGAAGGAAAAGCATATGGAAATGGTAGGAGACTACTCAATGTTACACAAAATTACATATAAGAGGTTGTGAGGCTAAAGAGGGGAAAACAAGGGAGAGAATTAAACAACAGCAGTGAGGTAGAGAGGGAAGATGGGAGGGGAGGGGGAATAGTAGGGGATAGGAAAGGTAGCAGAATACAACAATAACTAGTATGCTATTATGTAAAAACGTGAGTGTGTAACTGATATGATTCTGCGATTTGTATTTGGGGTAAAAATGGGAGTTCATAACCCAATTGAGTCAAATGTATGAAAGATGATATATCATGAGTTTTATAACCAAAAATGAAAAGAATTGAATTTCCAATATTTGAGTCATTTAACAACTTTATTTTTTAATAAAATTGTCTTTTATTTGTTATCTTACTTGCTGGTATCTGCCTTTCAGTTTTAAAAAACTATGTGCTGTAGCCATTCATCCATGTAGTATGTAACAGAAAATTTTGAGTGTCTCCATGTTACCAGATTGGCAAGGCATCAAGGTTTCCTTCACAAACAAGGTGAAGGCTTTGCCATTAGAAATTTAACATTCTGCAAAACAATTTTTTTTAACTTTCCAATTAAATTTCCAAAAAAATTTAGAAAAAGAAGAATATAATCCCCACAGTAAGAAGGCCTCAAAGTGGAGAAGTGGAGCATTTACGGCAGGCCTATTTGATCACTCCTGGTTCACAGGAAGCATGTCCAATCCACCCTGACGTTAGGCAAATGAGGGGCAAGGGAGCTTATTTTGGGCACTGGTTTGACTGTGCCCCTCATGGAAAACTCCATGCACAGGTTATGATGTGTGTCTATATGGAAGAAGATGAGAACCATGTGGGAGTGTTTTGGTTTTAATTGTGGTCATTTGTGTGGTAGTTGGAAGAGATGACTGGGTCCACCTGGGCTTGAACTCTGAAGTGATTCCCCTTAGAGAATGAGATTTGGGAACTAACTTCAGAGAAGTATTGCCATGAATGTTGTTGGTATTTCAGGAGGCCACACATGAGAGTCGCCCTTGGAAACTGAGGTCTAGGCCCAGGGAGGCTTTCCAGAGAGCACTGGGAATCTCAGCTAGGATATCACAGGTTTTATTCTGAAAGACTTGGCAGCCATCGTTGAGAGTCAAAACACACATGACCTCACATTGTAGACCTCAATGTGCCTGGCTTCAAGTGACAATTTGGCCACTCTTTGGGAAGCCTTGCCTGTGAGAGATCTCCAGATCCTTCATTAAAATGAGCTTCCTCAACATTTAATGGATCCTGAATGAATTGAAACCCACAGTACCAACAACTTCATCTGTGAAAAATAGTTAGATAAATACCATAAAATTTTAGAAATTCTCATGACCAGGTGGCACTGGAGAACCATTGGATGTCCTGTTGCTGATCATGAGTATACCAGACAGTGCCTTGATTGACTAGGTATCATGAAAATCGTGTAGAACAGAGATGCCAGTAAGTTGGAGCCTGCTGAGTAGTGGGCCTAGAGCAGTGGTGTGCAGGTGTGTGATAAAACATCTTTGGTGGGGCCATGTGGATCTGCCATTGACTTTAAAATGCCTTGAGACAGACACGGTTCAGCCAGCAGACCCTTCTATATAAAGGCATCTTGTTATATGGAGATTTTTCACGGCAATGTTTAGAATCAGGTTGCTATGGTCAAGGGGCAAGCTATGTGGAATAGAAGCCTAGTTGGTGCATTCTCATGCAGACACTGACCCACCACACGTGACAGAACTCCCTCCAGCACTGTGTCCCACTTGAACTCCTTGTATTTCGTGAAGCAAATACCAAACTCCCAGTGCAGCAGCAAGAAACAAAACGAAAAGTCGAGGATGACCAAATGGCTTCACAGTCCACATGGGGAGACACTTAGCCCCAGTGGCCACAATTTAGCTACAAAGAGAGAATTTAGCACTGCTGCCTCATGTTCATTGGAAAATAAGAAACCATGTCCTCCTGGTCAAATAGATGCAGACCTAGCTTTGATGGTCTCACTACATCGGAAGTTAAAGCTCCTGAAAACAACATATATTTCAAGTGCCCAAGCTCAGAGGCAATTTCTCAAGAAGTGTTTAGGCCAGCAGATCTCCATTTTGTGGAGTGTTTACCATGTCACTTACTTTTGGAAACTGCTCTATCAACTCCAAGGTTGTGAACTCCTGAGCATTTTCCATTCTAAATATATATTCACAGATTTTCTAACTCTTCTCCTCTAATTCTGACTTACTTGGGACGAAGGGAATGTCAAGTCATTGTTCTGGATGAGAGAGAGAAGATTTTGTTTAGCACATATTTGCATAAACATTGGATTCATTTTACAATTTTCTGTTTGAAATACTGAATCCCTGACACTAACCCATACCCTACTAAACTCTGACTACTAATCCTAATATAATGGAGAAAAATAACCCAAACAGAATAGAAATACAAGCATTTCAGAGGAAGCATGGTGTATAGTTGGACTTACCTTTTGCATGATATAAGGTAGGAGTTATAAATCTAGTCAATTATTTGTTGAAATAATTCTCCATGTGTTTTTAAAGTTAAGAAATATGTGAATTCCTGTCTCCCTTTCTCTGTAGCCTATTAAGCAAATGTATTTTTATATGCACAAATAGAATCCTACCTGGTTTCACATGTACATTTTTGTGAGGTGGCTGACTTGGCAGATACAAATTGTGAGAAGAGATCACTCCTCCTAAACGCTGTTTTAACAGAAAGTTCAACCCATGAGTGAGCTTCCTAGATGAACAACACTATACATATATTACTGTTCAGTAAAATGAATATTTTGGGATATGCGGATGAGTTATTTTTCGTGATGAATTTCAATTGGCATATATATTGCTACATTATAATGTGTGTGTGTTTGTGTGTCTATATATATATATATATATATATATATATATATATATATATATATATATTCTCCAGATTTACCAAAATATGAAATATATGTGTCTTCTTATACACCGCCTGAATTCATTCATATTCATATATGTGGATTTATAATCAACTTTTAACAAGTTTATTCTCAGAAATATACATCCACTGAAATACATATTTGTTTCCTAGTACTGAAAACTAACTTCAGGGAAGGGTGCTTACAAATCGTAATATTTCTACAGTAACTGACCAAGTTTAACATCAATGCAAGTAGATTCCTATTGGATATGATGTGTTTATTAAAGTTCATTTTTATTCAAACCTGGTACGTTATTATTTCTTCAGTTTATAGACATCATAAAATATATCCTTTCATTCACAAATTCACAAATTTATAAACATTTGCTTCACTTTCAATCACTTCCTCCCTCAGAACACTTATATTTCTCCATGTTTCTTGACTCGTCTTTTCACTAGACTTCTTTCTAAACACAATTTTTTCGATTCCATAATCATTTTTGAAGCAAAACTCATTTACTATTCATGATAAACGGTAACCCTAAGATAACCATTAGATATGTAAGTGGTTGGAATGAATGTATGTATATCAATAAATGATTTCTTCTATTTTTTCAGATATCAATACAATCCATTATTTAAATTTGGAACCAGTCATATAATTTATTCACATTATTGTCTATTAATGCATCATCTCTATATTCATCAACACAGGGTAAGCCTATTAGTATCCCCAGTACTAATTTATATCTTTTCAAAATATTTCCCCCAGAAATGGTGGAAGAAATACTCATGTCACCTGATCTTCATATACATATTATCACAGTAATATTTTGGACACAAAATGCGAAGGTCACCCTTATGATTGTACCAAAGCCTCAATGGAATGTGAACATGGATTACTAAATATATCCATGTCCAGGTTGCCTAATGCTCTCAAATGTCAATCTTATTGGTGACTACAAATTTGTTTCTTCTTAAGATTATGTATTCAACCTCAACCCTGTTGAAAATCTCTAATCCTATCATGTTATACTTTGCCAGATTTCCTAATGTCTCTATTGATGTCTGCTTTCCTACATATTTTCCCCAGTTCATCATTGTGCCTGACTCTTCACATATGGTGTCATTTATATTCACTCTCTAACCAAAACCCTATTGCTAAAGAACATTTGGTCCAAATCCTAGACTCACTCTTCCTCCTAAACCTACTGACTATCTTCCTAATCCTACACACAATCCCTTTTTGACTGGATGTTCTCTTCTACATTTAATCATCTGAGGTACAGGGTCTTATGCCATTGTATATCAATTTAACTGAGACCTCGGTGCAAAACATAACTCAAGCTAAGGATCCCAATCAAGGGTCCAAATCCTTCTGGGCTTCAAATATTACCTAGATTTCTGTTTTCATACTTATGTTTTCCCTCTATATTCTTATAAATATCACTGGTTCCCAATACAATTATTCATCCAGCAGAATGATTTCCAACCCAAATCGAACATGCTATTAACCCTGACCATACAATATTCCCTCAATCTCACTTTACAGAAGAGCAGGGACAAAGTTGGTATTACAATACAGGAAGTTAGGAGATCTTCCACCTGCTGAGTACCTCAAAATCCATGCAGAAATGATCCCTGGAGAAGATGCAGGCAGCTATGAAGGACCTGAGAGAACAAAAGTCATATTTCATGGCAAACAACATGGTCAGGATGAAAGGATGTGTCTGAGTCAGCCTCTCTATTCTTAATGTAGGGAAGATGGACCAAACCAGGCCTGTGTAGAGAGCTGTTCCCAGGTGACTATGGTTTCTATACCATTCTAACATGTGAAAGTATCACAGGAAGTAGGGCAGCCTCCATGTCAGGAGACAATAGGAAGAAACTGTTAGGACAAAGTGGTGGCCAAGACAGTGACCTCATTCATTTTCTGAAGGTAGTGACCTCACCTCACTTCCTTGGTGATGGAGGTCTCTGAATTTTGTGATCCAGGAAGCCAGGCACCCTGAGCCAGTCCCAGTCGCAGTCACAGTGGGCTCATTTCTTTGGATTTACCAAGGACAGAGTCAGTCTTTCTTGGTACCTACTGATGTAAGGGTTGCCAAATACCAAGAAAGCTCTGAAGAGGGGTCTTTCCTGAGAGCATAGGAATTGGCTCACCACTGCCTCCTTACAAATTCACAGATTTGACGAAGGAGACCAGATCTGAGACAGAAAGGCCATTTCTGGGTTACATCGTATGTCCTACCAGTCAGAGGACACTCCAGATAGTCACAGACCTACTTGGAAGAAGGAGCTGCATTTGTGGGTGTTGGTTTGTGTTTGTGGTTTTTTCTCATGATCTGAGAATAGGTAAAAAAGGAGGTTTGTTTGGTATGGAGTGGACTGTTTCTAGTAAGTCATTTGACAAGGAGACTGTTTCTGTGTCTGTGTATCCCACTGTGTTTTTCTTTGTAGATATTAGAAAAGAAAATAGCTCATTGGGTGTGTCCTGTTTAGTAGAAAACTTCCCAGTATGCATCCTTCCCAATTAATGAATGGACTGAGGCTTGCCTTATCCATGGGCAACACCTGCTATCTACCTATGTTCTCATTTTTTTCCTGAATTCTGGCCACTCTAAAGATTAGTATCATGTATTTTTGTACAAGATACGTACCACCTCCAAGCTCTGTGACATAGCCATGTACTGGATAGCTGAAGGGAATGGCGAGCATCTCAGAAAACTCACATATCAGAGTAACCAGGAAAGTCTCCTAGGAGAAACCCTGCTTGGGGGCTTTTGATTACCTATTGTTCTGTTGCTCTGAATGTCAGAAAGGTCTTTGCCTCAGGCCAAACCTTAGTGAAGCCTGAAGAAAAGAGTTTTCAAATGGAAATGAATGGGAATCACCTGTGGCTTTTTACTTCATTGCTTTGGAAAGGGATTTGTCTGAATCAGCCTCTTGGCCCTGTGTGAGCCTGTGGTTTAGATTTTCAGCACCTGATGTATCTAGAGAAAGATCCCATGTGGGCATCCAAAACCAAAATGGAAAAAAAGATCAGTCATTGTACATGAAGCCTCTCGCCTTCCTCTGTAATATTAATGACCTCCATCAAGTGAGAATAGGGATCATTTGTGTCAAATGAGTTCTTCAAAGCCCTGCAGAGGCTGGACAATAGGTGCTTGCGTTTTCTCATGACTCCAATTCACACAAAGAATCTATACCCCACAGTCAGTAGGCCTCAAATTTGAGAAGTGGAGCAGTATTAACAGCAGTCCTGTATGATCACTTCTGTTTCACAGGAATGTTGTCCAGGCCACCCTGACTTTAGGCAAATGAGGGGCAAGGGAGATTATTTTTGACACTGTCTTGGGCTGTGCCCCTCATGGAAACCTCCAGCTAGAGGTTATGATTAGTGTCTATATAAAAGAAGAAGAGGGCCCTGTGGGAGTGTTTTGGTTTTAATTGTCGTCATTTGTGTGGCAATTGGAAGAGATGCCTGGGTCCACCTGGGCTTGAACTCTGTTGTGATTCCCCTTAGAGACTGAGTTGTGGAACTGAGCTCAGAGAAGTATTGCCATGAATTGTGTTGAGATTTTTGGAGGCCACACATGAGATTCGCCATTGGAAACTGAGATCTAGGCCCAGGGTGACTTTCCACAGAGCACTGGGAATCTCAGCCAGGATATCACAAGATTTTATTTTGAAAGATTGTCAGCCATAGTTGAGAGTCAAAACACACATGGAATTCACATTGTAGACCTCAATGGGCCTGGCTTCATGTGACCTTTTGCCCACTCTTTGGGAAGCCTTGCCTGTGAGAGTTCTCCAGACCTTTCATTGAAATGAGATTCCTCACTTTTTAATGGTTCCTGTATAAATTGAATCCCACAGTGCCTCCAACTTCATTATTGAAAAATATCTAGATAAATACCATGAATTTTTTGAAATTACCATGACCAGGTTGCACTGGAGAACCTCTGGATGTCCTGTTGCTGATCATGATTGTACCAGACAGTGCCTTGATTGACTGGGTTTCATGGAAAAAGTGTAGAACATAGATGCCAGAAAGTTGGAGCCTGCAGACTAGTGGGCCTAGAGCAGTGGAGTGTAGGTGTGTGAAAAAAACATTTCTGGTGGGGCCACGTGGATCTGCCATTTGCTTAGAAATCACTTGTGACTGACATGGTACAGCCAGCAGACTGTATGTAAAGGCATCTTATTATATGGAGAGGATTCCTGCCAATGTCCAGAATCAGGTTGCTATTGTCAAGTTGAAAAACTATGTGGGATTGAAGCCCCACTGGTGCATTTTAGTAACCCACCACACGTGAGAGTACATCCTCCAGCACTGAGTCCCAGTAGATCTCCTTGTATTTCGTGAAGCCAATACCAAACTCACAGTGCAGCAGTAAAAAACACCACGAAAGTGGATAATGACCAAATGGCTTTTCAGACAACACAGTTAGATACTTAGACCCCAGTGGCCAAAGTTTACCTACAAAGAGAGAATTCAGCACTGCTGCCTCATGTTCACTAGAAAATAAAAAACCATGTCATCCAGGTCACATAGATGGAGACCCAGAATTGATGGTCTCACTACAAAGGAAGCTAAAGCTCCTGACAACAACATATATTTTAACTGCCCAACCTCAGAGGCAGTTTCTCAAAAAGGCTAGCAGAGCTCCATGTTTGTGGAGTGTTTACCCTCTCTCTTTTTGTAACCCGTTCTACCTCCTACAAGTTTGTGAACTCCTGAGCATTTTCCTTTCCACATATGTATTCACAGATTTTCTAACTTTTCTCCACTAATTGTGTCTTATTTGGGGCGAAGGTAATGTCAAAGCATTGTTCTGGATGAGAGTGGGAAGATTTTTGTGTAGCACATATTTGCATACACATTAGATTCATTTTCCTATTTTCCATTTGAAATACTGAATCCCTGACCCTACCCCATACCCTACTAGACTCTGACTACTAATCAAAATATGATGGAGAAAAAGAAACTTAACAGAATAGAAATACAGGCCTTTCATAGGAGTCATGGTGTATACTTGGACTTGCCTTCGGCTTTATCAATGGTATGTGTTATAAATCTAGTCAACTTTTCATTGTAATACTTCTCGATGAGTTTTTAAAATTAACACATATGTAAATTTCTGTCTCACTTTCTCTGTAGCCTATTCATCACATGTATTTTTTAATGCATCTTTAGAATTCTACCTGGTATCACATGTACATTCTTGTGAGCTTGCTTATTTTGGAAGATACAAATTCTGAGAAGAGATCGCTCCCTCTAAATACTGATGGAACTGGAAATTCTACCTATGGGTGAATTTCCTAGATGAACAGTATTATGCATAAATAAATGTTCAGTAAAATGAATATTTTTGGATACGTGGATGATATCTATTTTATTATGATTTTCGAATGGCATATATATTGCTACATTTTAATGTCTGTGTATGTGAGTATCTAATTATCTATCTATCTATTTATCTATCTATATAGATATAGATATCTACTCTTTAGATTTTCCAAAATATGAAATATATGTGTCTTATGATACACTTTCTAAATTCACTCATGTGTGTGTATGTGGATTTATAATCAAATTTTTACAAAATAATTCTTAGAAATATTCATCCACCTTAAATACATATTTATTTCCTAGTACTGAAAACTAAATTCAGTGAATGGTGCATACAAATCGTAATATTTCCACAGTGACTGACCCAGTTTCACATCAATGCAAGTAGACACCTATGGGAGCATGATGTGTATTTTGAAGTTCATTTTTATTCCACACTGATACATTACTATTTCTGCAGTTTATGGACATTATAGGATATATTCTTTCATCCACAATTTCACAAGTTTATAGGCATTTGGTTCACTTTCAATCACTTCCTACTTCAGAACACATGTATTTCTCCATGTTTCTTGACTGTTCTTTTCATAAGATTCTTTCCAAACACATTATTTTTGATTTCCATAATCATTTTTGAAGCAAAACTCAGACACTCTTCATGATAAACCATAATGCTAATATTACCATTAGATGTATAACTGGTTAGAATGAATTTATGTATATCAATATAAAATTTCCTATATATTTTCAGATATCAATTCAATCCATTATTTAAAGTTTGAACCAGTTATATTATTTATTCACAGTATGGTCTATTAAGGCATCATCTCTATATTCATAGACCGATGGTATACCTATTTGTATCCCCAATACTAATTTATAAGTCTTTAAAATATTGCTTTAAGAATTGGAGGAAGAAATACTCTAGTCACCTGATATACATACACATTTTATCACAGTAATATTCCTGACACAAAATGCAACGGACTCACTTATGATTGTACCAAAGCCTATATTGAAAGTGAGCATGTATTACTAACAACATCCAAGTCCTGATTAAGTAATCATCTCAAATATCATTCCTATTGGTGACTACATATTTGTTTTTTCCTAAGATTAAATATTGAATCTGAACCCTGTTAAAAATGTCTTATCCTATCACTCACTTTGTACTTTGCCTGATTTCCTAATGTCTCTTTTGATATCTGATTTCCTACACATTTTCCCCAGTTCATCACTGTGACTGACTCTTCAAATATGCTGACATTTACATTCACTCTTTAACAAAAACCCTATATCTAAAGAACATTTGGTCCAATTCCTCGACTCACTGAAATGGGTTCTTCAAAGCCCTGCAGAGGGTAGCCCATAGGTGCTTGATTTTCTCATGACCCCAATTCACATAAAGAATCTATGCCCCACAGAGAGTAGGCCTCAAATTGTAGAAGTAGAGCAGTATTAATGGCAGGCCTATTTGATCACATCTGGTTCACAGGAAGAGTTTCCAGGCCACACTGAGTTTAGGCAAATAAGGGGCAAGTGAGCTTATTTTGGACACTTCCTTAGGCTGCGCCCCTCATGGAAACCTCCAGCAAGAGGTTATGATGAGAGTTTATATTGAAGAAGATGAGGGCCATGTGGGAGTGTTTTGGTTTAATTGTGGTCATTTGTGTGGTGGTTGGAAGAGATGACTGGGTCCGCATGGACTTCAACTCTGGAGTGATTCCCCTTAGAGACTGAAATGAACTCAGAGAAGTATTGACATGAATTGTGTTGGGATTTTAGGAGGCCACACATGAGAGTTGCCCTTGGAGACTGAGATCTAGGCTCAGGATAGCTTTCCAAAGAGCACTGGGAATCTCAGGCAGGATATCACATGACTTTATTCAGAAAGACGTGGCAGCCATTGTTGAGAGTCAAAACACACATGGACCTCAATTGTAGACCTCAATGGGCCTGGCTTAATGTGACCTTTTGGCCACTCTTTGGGAAACCTTGCCTCTGAGAGTTCTCCTGATCTTTAATTGAAATAAGCTTCCTCACCATTTCATGGTTCCTGAATAAATTGAAAGCCACAGTGCCTCCAACTTCATCCTTGAAAATTGGCTAGATAAATACCATGAATTTTTTAAATTTCCATGAACAGATGGCACTGGAGAACCTTTGGATATCTGTTGCTGATCATGAGTGTACCAGACATTGCATTGATTGACTGGGTTTCATGAAAATGGTGAGAACAGAGGTGCCAGAAAGTTGGAGCCTGCTGATTAGTGGGCCCAGAGCAGTGGTGGGCAGGTGTATGATAAAACAACTGTCGTGGGGACACGTGGTTCTGCCATTGGTTTCCGAATGACTTGTGACTGACATGTTGCAGCCAGCAGAACCTTACAAGTAAAGGGACCTTGTTATATGGAGAGGTTTCAGGGCAATGTTCAGAATCAGGTTGCTATGGACATGGGTGCAAGCTTTTTGGGATAGAAGCCTGGTTGGTGCATTCTCCTGCAGATCCTCACCCACTACACGTGAGAGTACTCCCTCTAGCACTGTGTCCCAGTTTTTCTCGTTGTATTATGTGAAGCCAATACCAAACTCCCAGTGCAGCAGTAAGAAACACCACGAAAAGTGGAGTATGACCAAATGGCTTCACAGATCACATGGTTAGACACTTAGACCCCAGTGTCCTCAGTTTACTAACAAAGGGAAAATTCAGAACTTCTTCCTCATGTTCAATAGCATATAAGGAACCATGTCATCCAGGTCACATAGTTGCCGACCCAGGTTTGATGGTCTCAATACAAAGGAAGCTAAAGCTCCTGACAACAACAAATTTTTCAAGGGCCCAAACTCAGAGGCAGTTTCTCAAAAACTCATTAGGCCACCAGAGTTCCATGTTTGTGGAGTGTTTACCCTGTACCTTACTTTTGGAAATTCCTCTACCACCTCCAAGGTTGTGAACTCCTGAGCATTTTCTTTTCCAGATATATATTCAAAGATTTTCAAACTCTTCTCCACTAATTGTGTATTACTTGTGGCGAAGGAAATATCAAGGCATTGTTTTGGAGGAAAGTGGGAAGATTTTTGTCTAGCAAATATTTGCATACACATTAGATTCATTTTCCTATTTTCCATTAGAAATACTGAATCCCTGTCACTAACCCATACCCTACTAGACTCTGACTACTAATCTTAATATGATGTAGAAAAAGAAACCTAACAGAATAGAAATACAGGCCGTACATAGGAGGCATGGTGTATACTAGGACTTGCCTTCTGCTTTATCAAGAGTATGTGTTATAAATCTAGTCAACTTTTTATTGTAATACTTCTCCATGAGTTTTTAAAGTTAACACATATGTACATTTCTGTCTCCCTTTCTCTGTAGCCTATTCATCTCATGAAATTTATTATGCATATTTAGTATCCTACCTGGTATCACACGTACATTCTTGTGAGCTTGCTGTTTTAGGATGATACAGATTGTGAGAAGAGATCACTCCCCCTAAATACTGATGGAACTGAAAATTCAACATATTGGTGAATTTCCTAGATGAACAGCATTATACATAAATCCATGCTCAGTAAAAAGAATATTTTTGCATATGAGGATGATATATATTTCATAATGAATTTTGATTGGCATACATATTACTACATTTTAATGTCTGTGTTTGTATCTATATATATATATATATTTTCTCCAGATTATTCAAAATATGAAATATATGTGTCTTATTATACACTCATTAATTTAACTCATGTTCCTATATGTGGATTTATAATCAAATTTTCACAAGATTATTCTCAGAAATATTCATCCACATGAAATACATATTTATTTCCCAGTACTGAAAACTAACTTTGGTGAATGGTGCTTACAAATCCTAATATTTGTACAGTAACTGACCCAGTTTAACATCAATGCAAGTAAAATCCTATGGGACATGATGTGTATTTTGAAGTTCATTTTTATTCAACACTGGTACATTACAATTTCTTCAGTTTATGGACATCATAGGATAATACTTTTCATCCACAAGTTCACAAATCTGTACGCATTTGGTTCACTTGCAATTACTTGCTGCTTCAGAACATATGTATTCCTCCATGTTTCTTGACTGTTCTTTGCATGAGATTTTTTCCAAACATATTATTTTCGATTTCCATAATCATTTTTGAAGCAAAACTCCCACACTCTTCATCATAAACCATAATGCTAAAATTACCATTAGATGTATAACTGGTTAGAATGAAATTATGTATATCAATATAAGATTTCCTATATATTTTCAGATATCAATTCAATCAATTATTTAAAGTTTGATCCAGTTATATTATTTATTTACAGTATGGTCTATTAAGGCATCATCTTTATAATCATAGGCACAGGGTACACGTACTTGTGTCCCCAATACTAACTTATCAGTCTTAAAATGTTGCTTTCAGAAATAGTTGAAGAAATACTGTAGTCACCTGATATACATTTACATTTCAACACAGTAATATTCCTGACAAAAAATGCAAAGGACACCCTTATGATTGTACCAAAGCCTAAATTTAATGTGAGCATGTATTACTAACAACATCCATGTCCTGATTAACTAATGATCTCAAATATCATTCCTATTGGTGGCTACATATTTGTTTCTTCCTAAGATTATATATTCAAACTCAACCATATTAAAAACATCTTATCCTATCACTCACTTTGTACTTTCCCTGATTTCCTAATGTCTCTATTGATATCTGCTTTCCTACACATTTTCCCCAGTTCATCACTGTGTCTGACTCTTCACATATGCTGACATTTACATTCACTCTCTAACCAAAACCCTATATCTAAATAACTTTTCAAACTATCTCTTTTTGTCTGGACGATCTCTTCCTCATTCAGTCATCCAAGGTACAAGGTCCTATACCATTGTATATCGATTTATCTGAGACAACTTTGCGGACATAATTCAAATCTAAGTATCCCAATCAAGGGCCCAATGTTCATCTGGGTTTGAAATCTTTCCTAGATTTCTGTTTTCATACTTATATTACACCTATATATGCTTGTAATATCGGAGGTTCCCAATACCATTATTCATCTCACAGAATGATTCCTAACCCAAATCGAACATGCTATTAACCCTAACCATGCACTGTTCCCTCAATTTAACTTTATGAAGAGCAGTGACAGAGTTGGTGTTATAATACAGGTAGATAGGGGATCTTCCACCTGTTGAGAACCTCAAGTTCCATGCAGAAATAAACCCTGGAGAAGATGTAGGCAGCTATGAAGAACCTGAGAGAGCAACAGATATCTTCCTTGGTAAAATACCTGGTCAGGATGAAGCGATGTGTCTGAATAAGCCTCTATCTTCTTAATGTAGAGAAGATGGACCAAACCAGGTCTGTGTGGAGAGCTGTTAACATGTGCCTATGGTTGATATACCATTCTATCTTGTGAATGTGACACAGGAAGTAGGGGCAGCCTCTCTCTCATGGGACCCTTGGAAGCAAATGTTAGGATAAAGTGGTTGCCAAGATAGTGACCTCATTCGGTTCCTGAAGGAAGTGACCTACCTCACTTCCTTGGTGATGGAACTCTCTGAACTTGGGATCCATGAAGCCAGGCACTCAGAGCCAGTCCCAGTCCCAGTCCCAGTGGGTTCACTTGTTTGGATTTACCAAGGACAGAGTCGGTCTTTCTTGGTACATACTGATGTGTGGATGGCTAAATGCCAGGAAAGCTCTGAAGAGGGGCCTTTCCTGAGAAAGCAGGTAGTGACTCACTGATTGATGCTGACAACTTTACAGAGTTGGTAAAGGAGACCTGATCTGAGACAGGAAAGTCCATTTCGAGGGAGCAGAGTAAGGCCCACCAGTCTGAGGACACTCTGGATAGTCACAGACCTACTTGGGTAATGGAGGTGCCTTTGTGGGTGTGGGTGTGAATTTGTAGTTTTGTATCATGTTCTGAGAATAGGTAGGAAAGGCAGTATGTTTGGTTTGGAGTGGACTGTTTTTGGTAAGTCATTTGACATGGCAAGTGTTTCTATGTTTGTGTTTCCCACTTTTTCCATGGTTGTAGATATTAGAAAAGTGAATACATCAATGGATGTGTCCTGTCTAGTAGAAAGCATCTCAGCACACATCCTGCCCAATTTATGAATGGACTGTGGCTTGCTTTATATGGGCAACACCTACTTCTTTCCTTAGTTCCTGTTTTCTTCCTAAATTCTGGCCACTCTCCAGAATAGGCTCATGTTTTTTTGTCCAAGATATGGACCTCTGTCTTGTTCTGTGACATGGCCATGTACTGGATAGATAAAGGAAATTGGGAGCATCTCAGAAAACTCGGATATCAGTGTGACCAGTAAAGTCTCAGTAGAGAAACCCTGCTTTGTGCCTTTTGCTAACCTACTGTTCTGTTGACCTGAATGTCAGGAAGGTCTTTTCCTCAGGCCACCAGTTTGTGAAGCCTGAAAAAACTGCTTTCAATTGGAAATGAATGAGCATCACCTGTGGCTCTTTGCTTAATTGCTTTGGAAAGGGATGTGTCTGAATCATCCTTTCAGCTCTGAGAGAGGCTGTGGCTTTGATTTTCAGCACCTGATGGATCTAAAGAAAGATCCCATGTGTGCATCCAAAACCAAAATGGCAAAAAGATCAGTCATTGTGGATGAAGTCTCTTGCTTCCTCTGTTAGGTTCCTGACCTCCATCAAGTAAGTAGAGGGATCCTTTGAGACAAATGAGTTCTTCAAAGCCCTGCAGCAGTGCTTGGGTTCTCACATGACTCCAAATCACATAAAGAATCTATACCTCACAGTCAGTAGGCTTCAAAATGAAGAAACAGAGCAGTATTACTGGCAGGCCTATTTGATCAATCCTGGTTTACAGGAAGGGTGTCCAGGAAACCCTGACTTTAGGAAAATGAGGGGAAAGGGAACTTATTTTGGAAACTGTCTTGGGCTGCGCCCCTTATGGAAACCTCCAGCCAGAGGTTATGATGAATGTCTACATGGAAGAAAATGAGGGCCATGTGGGAGTATTTTGGTTTTAATTGAACATATTATTAACCCTAACCATACACTGTTCCCTCAATCTAAGTGTTCAGAAAAGCAGTGAAAGATTTGGTCTTACAATACAGGAATGCAGGGGATCTTCCACCTGCTGAAAACTTCAAAGTTCCATGCAGAAATGATCCCTGGAGAAGATGTAGGCAGCTATGAAGGACATGATAGAGCAAAAGTCATCTTCCATGGCAAACAACCTGGTCAGGATGAAGGGTTGTGTCTGAATCAGATTCTCTCTTCTTAAGGTAGAGGAGATGAACCAAACTAGGCCTTTGTGGAGAGCTGTTCCCAGGTGACTATGGTTTCTATACTATTCTAACTTGTGAAAGTGTCACAGGTAGTAGGGACATCCTCCATGTTATGAGACCTTAGGAAGCAAATGTTAGGACAAATTGGTTGCCAAGGCAGTGACCTCATTCAGTTACTAAAGGAAGTGACCTCACCTCACATCCTTGTTGATGGAACTCTCCAAATTTGGGTTCCAGGAAGCCAGGCACCAAGACCCAGTCCCAGCACCAGTTCCAGTGTTCTCACTTGTTTGGATTTTCCGAGGACAGAGTCAGTCTTTTGTGGTACCTACTTATGTGAGAATGGCCAAATTCCAGAAAAATTCTGAAGAGGGGCCCTTCCGGAGAAAACAGGTAGAGGCTCACTGCTGGCTCCTGAAAACTTCACAGAGTTGACCAAGGAGCCCAGATCTGAGACAGGACAGACCATTTCTGGGGAACATAGTATGGCCCTCCGGTCAGAGGACACTCTGGATAGTTCCAGACCTACTTGGGGGAAGGAGGTGCCTTTGTGGTTGTGGGTATGGGTTTGTGGTTTTTTCTTTTGTTCTGAGAATAGTTAGGAAAGGGGGTGTGTTTGGTTTGGAGTGGAGTGTTTCTAGTTAGTCCTTTGACAAGGCGAGTGTTTTTAGGTCTGTGTATCCCACTGTGTCCGTGGTTGTAGACATTAGAAAAGAGAATGCCTCAATGGGTGTATCCTCTCAAGGAGAAAACTTCCCAGCATTCATCTGGCACAATTTATAAATGGAGTGTGGCTTGCCTTATCAATGGGCAACACCAACTATATTCCTACGTTCCTGTTTTCTTCCTGAATTCTGGCCACTCTCCAGAATAGGCTCATGATTTTGTGTCCAATATATGAACCACTTCCAAGATCTGTGACATGGCCATGTACTGGATAGCTGAAGGGAATGGCAAGCATCTCAGAAAACTCAGATATCAGTGTAGCCAGTAAAGTCTCAGTGGAGAAACCCTGCTTTGGGCCTTTTGATTACCTATTGTTATGTTGCCCTGAATATCAGGAAAGTCTTTGTCTCAGGCCACCCCTTTGTGAAGCCTGAAGAAAACAGTTTTCACATGGAAATGAATGGGCAATACCTTTGTGTTTACAATAAAACCTTCACAGATTTGGCTCTCATTAAGTTAAAAATACTTTTAGATTGTATCTCAGTGTAAAAAGTAACATGGAACTGTACATATCTTATTGATAACAAGTCCAATTATAGAACACAAATGATATACATAAATCTCCAACATGTTTTTCTTTTAAGCCTAGAATTACCATACAACCTTAGAACACCAGCTTGATACAATGGTCTTTGAAGCTTCTACCTTACAGACTTGTATACCTGGAAGATATGAACACATTAACACCACAATTACATTGATGTTTTTGTATTAAACAAGTTTAGATTTTAAAGAAATAACATGGCACAATTTTATAAAAACAGTACTTGTTTTACCAGCTGTTTATTTTTTTAAGATTACTTGCTCAAAACTTACACATATAACCAAGTTACACAAACCTTTTTTTATTATTTACTTAAACCCTTTTAATTACTTAATCATATAGACTCTCTTATCCAGAAACACATTTTTCCTCTATTAGATCTATATCTGGAACCTTTTAGTTTCTCTTTTTCATCTACTAACCTCTTTCTGTTCACATTTCAATACAATACTTGTAAATTTCTGAATTTAGGCAGATTATTTTATAGACATCTACATTTTATTAGGGCCTTTTTGAAAACCTAGAAAACTTATAGGCCTAATTTTAAAGACATCTTTATTTTTATCTGTTTACCCAATTTGAATTAAAACATATGAATCACGTGAATCAAAGACATTTGAATACATTCTTAAATTTTTCATGAGTGCTCCTCATCTGTCAATTGTCATATCACTGCATGATATATGGACATACACACATACAGACATACCAACATACAACACGTAACACAAATGTAACACATAACACAATAGTAAAAGCCTTGTAGCTTTTTCAGGTGAAATCTCCATTGAAATGCTAAAAACTCCAGAGTCGATCAAAAATAGAACTGATCAGAAAACATTAAACCATCAGCAGAATCAAGATCATGAGCTCAAAAAAAAATACAGAATCTAAGAAAAGCAAGAGTCCTAAAAAAGATGACTGGCCAGTAATTAGTAAATACCGTATAATATAATTTTTTGGTTAGGTCTAGTTTGAGTTCAGGTAAAAAGACACATTTACTCTTTTTTATCTGTCTCCTGCTGAGTGCTGCAGGCTTCTTTTATTTGCATATCAACTTAAGTCCTGGCTGAGGTCTGGAAATCTGAAAAGACTGGAATTCGTAGCAGAAACCTCAGGCCTAAGGCATTTTAGCTATAAGTCATAATTTCCAGGTTTGGATGTTGAAAATTTTGATGCAAGTTTAAGATGTAATTCTCAAAATTTTATATCTTTAGATTTTTCTACACTAGAAAAACTTGCTCACACAAAACTGAAAATAGGATCATTTTTTGATAATATTAAAGCCACCATCAGAAGAAGTTTCTATAGGATCGTTAAGCCCCTTTCTTTGTTATGAAGTTTCTAATAGTATTAAGTTACATTAAATTGGCTGAAAATTTTTTAAAAAGAACCACACACTACCATGTGTATCCGAAATTAAGCTTTAAAAATTTCCGAGACTGTTGCTAATTAATGTCATTTCAATAAGCCAGACCAACGTTTTAATTTAGTACCATTTTTTAAAATCTTACACACTGATGGGAATAGATACCATATCATAATTTATTATCTCTTCCCAAGTTAATGCACTGGTATATCTAGTGAAATTTTTTCAGGCTGCCTAGTTCAAAATTAAAACTCTTTAATTATTTTTTATCCTAAGTATTTAAGTTTCCTAGCATGAACTACCTGAAATCAAACTAAACAATTGTTTAAACCCAACTTTTAAATGTAACATAGTGCAATGCTTTAGAAACCCATTTAGATACGAGATGGTTAAAATAAAAAAAAATCATTTTTAGATACACATTCACCCTAGATCATCCCCAAGAAACAATTTATAATATCAACATATTAATGCATTCATTGTCCCTTTTGTTAAGTAAACAGAGGTGGAGAAATCCTTAAAGTGCACGTAAGGAATAAGGGAGTTCCCCACAGCAAAATGGCTCTGTCAGCTGCTGGGAGTCCCTTAGCCTCACCATTTACTTACAGGATTAGTTCCTCTGGTTTGCTTTGACCCCAGGCACCAGGCATATTCTATGTCTCCCAACTTTGCAGTAGTCAGCTCCCAAAAATTTCATTCTCTGCTTGCAGTTGTTTTGAGTGCTAGGCTTCCCCAAGAGGGCAGAGTGGGGTTTATTTAAAGTCCCCTCTGGGGTGTCAAAATTTATGACTGAAGGCTTGGTTCCCATCCCAAAGCCAATTAATGCCAATTTAATAATGAGGACAGGGTTTTGAGAAAAGTTTAAGCGAGATATCAAAGTTCTTTGACCCCAGACATTTCCCTCTGCAGTGGGCATGCTCAAGCCAACTACGGGAAGAAAAGAAATCACTGCTTCCGTAATCTTGCTTAACAAAGGGGAGTAAAGCTTATCAAAGTTCTTTAAAACACAGCTAAGAGAGGTGCAAAAGGTGAGAACAGAAAAACTGGCGGTTCTATTGACTTTTGGTCCCTCACAGGAGAAGCATTAGTTTAAAATTTAGCTAAAGTAACTTCCACATATGTAAGGTAGGTTGGAACTCGGGACTCTGCATGGGTCCAAACAATGCCAACACATTTAACAGAAACACAGATAAAAAGACACACAAAGACCATCATGCAGCTCCCGTTTGTTCACAACCCCAAGATCTACAATCTTGTGACTCAGGGAGAATGGAGGGAAGAGGGGAAGGAGTAGAAGGTTTGAGTGATAGGATCCTGGGTGACGGTGTCGGATTGGAGGCAGGGACCAGGAAAGGCTTCAAGGACAGAGGCATGGAATGGCTTTGTCCCATAATGAGAGTTTCTCAAAACAGAGACAAGGACAATACAAACGTGACACAAACATGTACACACAGGTAACATTTAACACGAGTTCAGAAGTAAAGATTAGAACCTAGTAACTGGCAAAACCTGATGGGTTAGACCACAAAGACAGACAGTGAATTCAACCTGAGAGAAAAAAGTAGCCAGCAAGATATGATGGGTTGGCAGCAGAGTCACCTAATGTGGGCTCATCCGTCCCTCCTCACCTAATGAGGGCACATCCATCACTCCCTGAGTCCTCCAAGGCATCCCTTGCAAGGACGTGGTCTGTGGCTTTAGGACACGTTTGTCCACCACTGACAGGGGGAACTTACGTTCTCCGCTGGCAGCCACTCTGCCAACCCAAACCAAAAACGGAAAAACGGAACCTGAACAAAAAGCTCTGAGCGATCGCAAGGAAAAATGGAAAGAAGCGCCTTACTTACCCCCAGAGGGGTCTGTTGGGGTGTCCTTGTCCTATGCTGCATGATTCCCGGCCAACGCACCAAATGTAAGGATCCGGTGAATGTCGGAGGAAGAGACCACCAAGAGACCGCGGCTCATGCAACAGAAAAAGGCGTTCATTGAGGATCCAATCCAGCATGCTGGGGCTACGTGCTCACTCAAGAAGGGAGAGCAGCCCAGAGCCCCGAGCAGGGGTGGAGCAGTGCTTAAGTACACTTTTGGGGGAGGGCGGGACTTTACATATATCACAGTCTCTTTTAAGAAATCAACATACACCGCAGAAAAATCAAACAACAATTCCTAAACATGATTAGTTCATTCATTGGCAGGAACAGGTGAGGCAGGAGTGATAGGTCAGTTCTAAAGCGAGGTACACATTCAAACAGATTGCTTTAGGCCTTGCAATGCCTATGTGCCAGGCCACACAGGGTCCTAGGTTATTAAATAACCAGGCGGTCAGGGGGAATATTTACTGGGCAGTCGGGAATTGTACTACAAGCTACAGGAATTTCAGGTTTTGCATGTAGCATAGGAACTTAACAATACCTGGTCCTTTACATTTTAACTCAGGCCTTGCAGCTTAGAAACTTTACAAAACCCAGTCTTTTACACTTCAACTTTTACACTTTAATTTCAATTTATTTTACCCTTTCAGATCACTCCTGGTGCACAAGAAGGGTGTCCAAGCCACCCTGAATTTAGGCAAATGAGTGGCAAGGGAGCTTATTTGGGACACTGTCTTGGGCTGTGCCCCTCATGGAAACCTCCAGCCAGATGTTATGATGAGTGCCTTTATAGAAGAAGAGGAGGGCCATGTGAGAGTGTTTTGGTATTAATTGTGGTCATTTGTGTGACGGTTGGAAGAGATGAGTGGGTCAACCTGGGCTTGAATTCTTGTGTGATTCCCCTTAGAGACTGACTTCTGGAACTGAACTCAGAGAAGTATTGCCATGAATTGTGGTGATATTTTAGGAGGCCAAGCATGAGAGTCGCCCTTGGAAACTAAGATCAAGGCCGAGGGTGGATTTCCACAGAGCACTGAGAATTTCAGCCAAGATATCCCATGATTTTATTCTTAAAGACTTGGTAGCCATAGGTGAGAGTCAAAACACACATGGACCTCACATTGTAGACCTCAATGGGCCTGGCTATATCTAACCTTTTGGTCACTCTTTGGGAAGCCTTGCCTATGAGAGTTCTCCAGAGTTTCATTCAAATGAGCTTCCTCAACATTTAATGGTTCTTGAAACCCACAGTGCATACAAACACAATAGAAATACAAGCAGTTCAGAAGAGGCATGGTGTATAGTTGGACTTGCCTTTTGCATTATGTAGGGTAGGTGTTATAAATCTAGTTAATTTTTAATTGAAATAGTTCTCCTTGTGTTTTTTAAGTTAATAAATATGTGAATTCCTCTATCCCTTTCTCTGTAGCCTATTCATCACATGTATTTTTATATAAACATATAGAATCCTACCTGGTATCACATATACATTCTTGTGAGGTGGCTGACATGGCAGATACAAATTATGACAAGAGATCACTCCTCCTAAACGCTATTGGATCTTAAAATTCAACCTAAGGGTAACCTTTCTAGTTGAACAACATTATTCATAAATCCATGTTCAGTAAAATTAATATTTTTGGATCTGTGGACGATATATATTTCATCATGAATTTCAATTGGCATATATATTGCCAGTTTATAATGTCTGTGTGTGTTTTGCTCTTTGCTTAATTGCTTTGGAAAGGGATGTGTCTGAATCAGCCTCTTGGCCCTGTGTGAGGCTGTGGCTTAGATTTTCAGTACCTGATGGATCTAAAGAAAGATCCCATGGGTGCATCCAAAACCAAAATGGCCAAAAGAGCAGTTATTGTGGATGAAGACTCTCACCTTCTTCTCTAAGATTCCTGACATCCATCAAGTGAAAATAGGGATCCTTTGGGTCAAATGAGTTCTTTAAAGCCCTGCAGAGTTTAGCCCATAGGTGCTTGGGTTTTCTCATGAATCCAGTTTACATAAAGAATCTAAACCCCACAGTCAGTAGGCATCAAATTTGAGAAGCCAAGGAGTATTAACGGCAGGCGTATTTGATCACTCCTGGTTCACAGTCAGGATTTCCAGGCCACACTGACTTTAGGCAAATGAGGGGCAAGAAAGGTTATTTTGGACACTGTCTTGTGCTGTGCCCCTCATGGAAACCTCCATCCAGATGTTATGATGAGTGTCTACATGAAATAAGATAAGGGGCATGTGGGAGCATTTTGTTTTGAATTGTGGTAATTTGTTTGGCGCTTGGAACAGATGACTGGGTCCACCTGGGCTTGAACTCTGGTATGATTCCCCTTAGAGACTGAATTCTGGAAGTGACATAAGAGAAGTATTGTCATGAATTGTGTTTGGATTTTACTAGGCCATGCAACCAACATCTCAGGTATTAATTGTGGTGCAGGGAGATCTAGGTGCAGGGTGGCTTTGCCCACAGCACTGGGAATCTCAGCCTGGATATCACATGATTTTATTCTGAAATTCTTTAAAGCCACAGTTGAGAGTCAAAACACATATAGACCTCACATTGTATACCTCAATGGGCCTGACTTCATGTGACCTTTTGGCCACTCTTTGGGAAGCCTTGCCTGTGAGTGTTCTCAAGATCTTTCATTGATATGAGCTTCTTCAACATTTAATGGTTCCTGAATGAATTGAAACCCACAGAGCCTCCAACTTTATCCTCGAAAAATGGCTTGATAAATACCATGAAATTTTTGAAATTCCCATCACCAGGTGGCACTGGAAAACTTTTGATGTCCTGTTGCTGATCATGAGTGTATCAGACAGTGCCTTGACTGACTGGGTTTCATGAAAATTGTGTAGAACTGTGATGCCAGTAAGTTGGAGCCTGTTCATTAGTGGGCCTAGAGCAGTGGTGTGAAGGTGTGTGAAAAAACATCTGTGTTGGGGCATGTGGATCTGCCATTGGCTTCCAATTGCCTTGTGATTGACAGGGTACAGCCAGCAGACCCTTATATGTAAAGGCATCTTGTTATATGGATAGGTTTTTGGGCAATGTTCAGAATCAGGTTGCTATGGACAAAGGGGCAACCTATGTGGGACAGAATCCTGGTTGGTGCATTCTCATGCAGACCATGTCCCTCCACACGTGACAGAACTCCCTCCAGCACTGTGTCCCAGTTGAACTCCTTGTATTTCATGAAGCAAATACCAAACTCCCAGTGCACCAGCAAGAAACACCACGAAAATTGGAGGATGACCAAATGGCTTCACAGTCAACCCGGGGAGACACTTACACCCCAGTGGCCATAGTTTAACTCCAAAAAGAGTATTCCGCACTGCTGCCTCATTTTCATTGGAAAATTAGAAACAATGTCCTTCTGGTCACATATTTGCACACCCAGATTTGATGGTCACACAACAAAGGAAGCTAAAGCTCCTGACAACAACATGTATTTTAAGAGCCCAACCTCAGAGAGTTTCTCAAGAAGTCTTTACACAAGCAGAGCTCAATGTTTGTGGAGTGTTTACCCTGTCCCTTACTATTGGAAACTCCTCTACCACCTACAAGTTTGTGAACTCCTGAGCATTTTTTATTCCTGATATGTATTTACAGATTTTCTAACTTTTCTCCTTTATTGTATCTTACTTGGAACTAAGGTAATGCCAAGGCAATCTTCTGGATGAGAGTGTGAACATTTTTGTGTAGCACTTATTTGCATACCCTTTAGAGTCATTTTCCAATTTTCCATTCGAAATACTGAATCCCTGACACTAACGCATACCCTAATAAACTCTGACTACTACTCCTAATATGATGGAGAAAAATAACACAAACAGAATAGGAATACTAGCAGTTCAGAGGAATCATGGTGTATAGTTGGACTTGTTTTTTGCATGATTAATTGTAGGTGTTATAAATCTAGTCAATTTTTAATTGAAATAGTTCTCCATGTGTTTTTAATGTTAACAAATATGTGAATTCCTCTCTCCCTTTCTCTGTAGCCTATTCAGCACATGTATTTTTAAATGCACATATAGAACACTACCTGGTATCACACCTACATTCTTGTGAGGAGGCTAATTTGGCAAATACAATTTGTGAGAAATGATCACTCCTGTTAAACTCTGTTGGAACTGAAAATTTAACCTAGGGGTGTGTTTCCTAGAAGAACAACATTATACATAAATCCATGTTCTAAAAGAAATAATTTTGCATCTGTGGAAGATATATATTTCATGATAAATTTCGATTGCTAATTTATTGTCTGTGTGTGTGTTTTTTTTTTGTATATATATATATATATATATATATATATATATATATATATATATATACACTCTCCAGATTTTTCAAAATATGAAATATATATGTCTTATATACACTCACTAAATTCATTCATGGTCATGTATATGGATTTATAATCAACTTTTCACAAGATCATTCTCAGAAATATTCATCCACCTGAAATACATATTGTTTGCAGTACTGAAAACTAACTTCAGTTAATGTTGCATACAAATACTAATACTTCTACAGTAACTGACCCAGTTTAACATCAATGCAAGTACATTCCTATGTGTCATGATGTGTATTTTGAAATTTATTTTAATTCAACACTGGTACATTACTATTTCTTCAATTTATGCACATCATAGGACATATATTTCATCCACAAGTTAGCAAACTTATAGGCATTTGTTTCACTTTCAATCACTTCCTGCTTCAGAACACATGGATTCTTCCAGGTTTCTTGACTGGTCTTATCATGAGACTTCTTTCCAAATACATTATTTTTGATTTCCTTTATCACTTTTGAAGCAAAACTGACACTCACTTCATGATAAACCATAATTATAATATCACCATTAGATGTATAACTGGTTGGAAGGAATGATTTCATATCAATATAATATTTCTTATATATATTCTGATATCAGTTTAATCCATTATTTAAAGTGGAACCAGTTATATTATTTATTCACTATATGGTCTATTCATGCATTATCTCTATATTCATAGACACAGGGTACACCTCTTAGTATGCCCAATACTAATTTATTCGTCTTCTAAATATTGCTCCCAGAAATGGTGGAAGAAATACTCATGTCACCTGATCTACATATGCATGTTACCACAGTAATATTCTGGACACAAAATGCAAAAGTCACACGTATGATTGTACCAAAGCCTAAATGGAAACTTAACATGGATTACTAAAAACATCCATATCCAGGTTGCCTAATGCTCTCAAATGTCAATCCTATTGGTGACCACATTTTTGTTTCTTCCTAAGATTATATATTCAACCTCAAAACTGTTGGAAATGTCTAGTTTTTTCACTCACTTTGTACTTTGCCTGATTTCCTAATGTCTCTATTGATATCTACTTTCCTACATATTTTTCCCAGTTCAACATTGTGACTGACCCTTCACATGTGCTGACATTGACATTCACTCTCTAACCAAAACCCTATTGCTAATGAACTTTGGTCCAAATCCTATACTCTATCTTCTTCCGAAACATACTGACTATCTTCCTGATCCTATTGACTATCCCTTTTTGAGTGGATGTACTCTACTACATTCAATCATCCGAGGTACAAGGTCCTATGCCATTGTATATCGATTTTTCTGAAATATGTATGCAGAACATAATTCAAAGCTACGTGTCCCAATCTATTGCCCAATGCACTTCTGAGCTTCAAATCTTACCTAGATTTCTGTTTCCATACTTATATTTAACCACTATATTTCTATATATTGCAGGTTCCCAATAGCATTATTCATCCCGCAGAATGATTCCTAACCCAAATCGAACCTGTTATTAACCCTAACCATACACTGTTGCCTCAATCTAACATTACAAAAGAGCAGGGACAGGGCTATTCTTTCAATAAGGGATGTAGGTGATCTTCCAACTGCTGAGAACCTCAAAGTTCGATGTAGAAATTATCCCTGGAGAAGATGTAGGCAGCTATGAAGGACCTGAATGAGCAAAAGCCATCTTCCATGGCAAACAACCTGCACAGGACGAAGGGATGTGTATGCATCAGACTCTCTCTTCTTAATGTAGAGAAGATGGACCTAACCAGGCCTTCGTAGAGAGCTGTTCCATGGTGTCTATTTTGATATACCATTCTAACTAGTCAAATTGTCACAGGAAGTAGGGGCACCCTCCAACTCATGGGACCATTGTAAGCAAGTGTTAGGACAAAGTTGTTGCCAAGGCAGTGGCCTCATTCAGTTCCAAAGAAAGTGACATACCTCATTTTCTTGGTGATGGAACTCTCTGAAATTGGGATGCAAGAAGCCAGGCACCAAGAGCCAGTCCCAGTCCCAGTCCCAGTGGGCTCACTTGTTTGGATTTACCAAGTACAGAGTCAGACCTTCTTGGTACCTAGTGATGTGAGGATGGCCAAATGCCAGTAGAGCTCTGAAGAGGGGCCTTTCTTGAGACAGCAGGTTGTGGCTAACCACTGGCTCCTCCCAGAATAACAGAGTTGGCCAAGGAGACAAGATCTGAGACCGGACAGGCCATTTCGAGTGGAACATAGTATGGCCCACCAGTCAGAGGACACTCCAGATAGTTAAAGACCTATTTTTGGGAAGGAGGTGCCTTTTTGGTTGTGGGTGTGAGTTTGTGGTTTTGTTTCATGTTCTGAGAATAGGTAGGAAAGGTGGTTGGTTTGGTTTGGAGTCCACTTTTTCTAGTAAGTCTTTAGAAAAGGCGAGTGTTTCTATGTCTGTGTAGCCACTGTGTCCGTGGTTTTAGACATTAGAAACGAGAATGCATCAATGGAGGTGTCCTGTCTAGTAGAAAGATTCACAGCATTCATCCTGCACAATTGATTAATGGACTGTTGCTTGCCTTATGGATGGGAAACACCTACTAACTTCCTAACTTGCTGTTTTCTTCCTGAATTCTGGCCACTCTCCAGAATAGTATCATGGTTTATTGTCCAAGATATGTACCACCTCCAAACTCTGTGACATGGCCATGTCCTTGATAGCTGAAGGGAATGGGAACATCTCAGAAAACTCAGATACCAGTGTGACCAGTAAAGTCTCAGTGGAGAAACCCTGCTTGGCTCCATTTGCTTATCTATGTTTCTGTTGCCTTGAATGTCAGGAAGGTCGTTGCCTCAGGCCACCCCTTTGTGAAGCCTGAAGAAATAGTTTTCAAATGGAAATGAATGGGCATCACCTGTGGCTCTTTGCTTAATTGCTCTGGAAAGGGATGTGTCTTAATCAGACACTAGGCCCTGTTTGAGCCTGTGGCTAAAATTCTCAGCTCCTGATAGATCTAAAGAAGATCCCATGTGTGCATCCAAACCAAAATGGCAAAAAATCTGTCATTGTGGATGAAGTCTCTTGCCTTCTTCTGTTTGGTTCCTGACCTCCATCAAGTGAGAATAGGGATCCTTTGGATCAAATGAGTTCTTCAAATTCCTGCAGAACTGCTTGGGTTGTCTCATGATGCCAAATCACATAAAGAATCTATACCTGACAGTCAGTAGGCCTCAAATTGGAGAAGCAGAGCAGTATTTATGGCAGGCCTATTTGATCACTCCTGGTTCATAAGAAGGGTGAACAGGCCACCCTTACTTTGGACATATCAGGGGCAAGGGTGCATTATTTGGACACTGTCTTGGGCTGCGCCACTCTTGGAAACCTGCAGCCAGAGTTAATGATGAGTGTTTATATGGTTAAAGATAAGGGCAATGTGGGAATGTTTTGGTTTTAAATGTGGTCATTTTTGTGGCGTTTGGAATAGATGACTGGGTCCACATGGGCTTGAACTCTGGTGTGATTCCCCTTAGAAACTGAGTTCTGAAACTGACCTCAGAGAAGTATTGCCATGAGTTGTGTTGGGATTGTAGGAGGCCATGCATAAGAGTCGCCCTTGAAACCTGAGATCTAGGCCCAGGAAAGCTTTCAACAGAGCACTGAGAATCTCAGCAAGGATATCACATGATTTTATTCTGAAAAACTTGGCAGCCACAGTTAAGAGTCAAAACACACAAGGACCTCACATTATAGACCTTAAAGGGCCTTTCTTCATGTGACCTTTTGGGCACACTCTGGGAAGCCTTGCCTGTGAGAGTTCCTCAGAGCTTTCATTGAAATGAGCTTCCTCACCATTTAATGGTTCCGGGATGAATGGAAACCCCAAAGTGCCTTCAACTTCATTCTTGAAAAATGGATAGATAAACATCATAAAATTTTTGAAATTCCCAATGACCAGGTGGCACTGGATAACCATTGGATGTCCCATTGCTGATCATGAGTGTACCAGACAGTGCCTTGATTTACCGGGTTTCTTGAAAATGGTGTAGAACAGAGATGCCAGTAAGTTAGAGCATGCTGAGTAGTGGGCCTAGAGCAGTGGTGTGCAGGTGTGTGATAATACATCTGTGGTGTGGCCTTGTGGATATTACATTGGCTTCCAAATTGCTTGTGACTGACTTCGTGCAGCCAGCAGACCATTATATGAAATGGCATCTTGTAATATGGAGAGGTTTCAGGGCAATGTTCAGAATCAGGTTGGTATGGTCAAGGGGGCAAGCAATGTGGGATAGAAGCCAAGTTGGGGCATTCTCCTGCAGACCCTGACCCACCACATGTTACAGGACTCCCTCCAGCACTGTTTCCCAGTTGAATTCCTTGTATGTCGTGAAGCAAATACAAAACACCCAGTGCAGCAGCAAGAAACACCAGGAAAAGTGGAGGATGACCAAATGGCTTCAAAGTCCACATGGGGAGACACTTAGCCCCCAGTGACCACAGTTTAGCTACAAAGAGTGAATTCAGCACTGCAGCCTCATGTTCATTGGAAAATAAGAAACCGTGTCCTCCAGGTCACATAGATGCAGACCAAACTTTGATGGTCTCACTACAAAGGAAGTTAAGCTCCTGACAACAACATATATTTCAACTACCCAAACTCAGAGGCAGCTTCTCAAGAAGTCTTTAGGCCAGCATAGCTCCATGTTTGTGGAGGGTTTACACTGTCCTTTACTTTTGGAAACTGTTCTACCACCTCCATAGTTGTGTAATGCTGAGCATTTTCCAGTCCAGATATGTATTCACATATTTTCTAACTCTTCTCCTCTAATTGTGTCATACTAGGGGCGAAGATAATTTCAAGGCATTCTTCTGGATGAGAGTGGGAATATTTTTTGTAGCACATATTTTCATGCATATTAGATTCATTTTCCTATTTTCTACTTGAAATACTGAATCCCTGACACTAACCCATAACCTACTATACTCTGACTACTAATCCTAATATGATGGAGAAAAATAACTCAAACAGAATAGAAATACAAGCATATCAGAGGAGGCATAGTGTATAGTTGGACACGGCTTTTGCGTGACAAAGTGTTGGTGTTATAAATCTAGTCAATTTGTAATTGATATAGTTCTCCATGTGTTTTTAAAGTTAACAAATATATGAATTCCTCTCTCCCATTCTATGTAGCCTATTCAGCACATCTATTTTTATATGCATATATAGAATCCTACCTTGTATCACACGTACATTCTTGTCAGGTGTCTGACTTGGCAGATACAAATTGTGAGAAGTGATCACTCCTCCTAAACACTGTGGGATCTGAAAATTCATCCTCTGTGTGAGCTTCCTAATTGAACAATATTATACATAATTCCATGTTCAGGAAAATGAATATTTTTCGATCTGTGGATGATATATATTTCATGATGAATTTCGATTGGCATATATACTACTACTTTTTCATGTGTGTGTGTGTGTGTGTGTGTGTGTGTGTATACACACACCAGATGTTTTAAAATATTAAATATATGTGTCTTATTATACACTCCTTAATTTCATTGTAGTTCATGTATGTGGATTTATAGTCAACATTTCACAAGATTATTCTCGGAAATATTCAACAACCTGAAATACTATTTGTTTCCTATTACTGAAAATTAACTTCAGTGAATCGTGAATACAAATCCTAATATTTCTACAATAATTGACCCAGTTTCTCATTAATGCAAGTAGATTCCTATGGGACATGATGTGTATTTTTATGTTCATTCTTATTCACCACTGGTATTTTACTATTTCTTCAGTTTATGCACGTTATAAGATATATATTTCATCCACAAGTTACAAAATTATAGGCATTTGTTTCACTTTCAATCATTTTCTGCTTCGAAACACATGTATTCCTCCATGTTTCTTGACTGGTCTTCTCATGAGACTTCTTTCCAAATACATTATTTTCGATTTCCATAATCACTTTTGAAGCAAAACTCACACACCCTTCATGATAATCCATAACCCCAATATTACCATTAGATGTATAACTGGTTGGAATGAATGATTTTGTATCAATATAATATTTCTTATATATTTTCAGATATCAATTCAATCCATGATTTAAAGTGAAACCAGTTATATTATTTATTCACTGTACAGTCTATTCATGCTTTTTCTTTATATTCATAGACACAGGGTACACCTCTTTGTAAACCCAATACTAATTTATACGTCTTCAACTTATTGGTCTCAGAAATGATGGAAGAAATACTCATGTCACCTTATCTACATATACATTTTATCACAGTAATATTTGGACACAAAAAGAAAAGGTCACACTTATGTTTGTACCAAAGCCTAAATGTAAAGTGAATATGGATTACTAAAAACATCCATGTCCAAGTTGCCTAATGCTCTCAAAAATCAATCCTATTTGTGACAATATATTTGTTTCTTCCTAAGATTATATATTCAAATTCAACCCTGTTGAAAACATCTAATCCTTTCTCTCACTTTATACTTTTCCTGATTTCATAATGTCTCTATTGATTGCTTTCCTACATATTTTCCCCAGTTCATCATTGTGACTGACTCTTCACATGTGCTGACATTTCCATTCACACTCTAATCGAAACCCTATCGCTAAGAAACTTTTGTTCCAAATCCTATACTCACTCTTCCTCCTAAACCTACTGACTATCTTCCTAATCCTACCTATTAACGCTTTCTGACTGGATGTTCTCTTCTACATTCAATAATCCAAGGTACAGGGTCTTATGCCATTGTATATCGATCTCTCTGAGACATCTCTGCAGAACATAATTCAATGCTAAGTATCACAATCCCTTGATCCCAATGCTAAGTATCACAATCCTTTGAAGCCCAATCACCTTCTGGGCTTCAAATTTTACTTAGATTTCTGTTTTCCTACATACATTTCACCTCATTATTCTTGTACAATTATTCATCCAGCAGAATAATTTCTAACCCAAATCGAACATGTTATTAACCCTAACCATACACTGTTCCCTCAATCTAACTTTACAGACGAGCAGGGACAGAGTTGGTCTTACAATATAGGAATGTAGGGGATCTTCCACCTGCTGAGAACCACAAAGTTCCATGCAGAAATGATCACTGGAGAAGATGTAGGCAGCTATGAAGGACCTGAGAGAGCAAAAGTCATCTTCCCTGGCAAACAACATGGTCAGAATGAAGGGTTGTTTCTGAATCAGCCTCTCTCTTTTTAATGTAGAGAAGATGGACCAAACTAGGCCTGTGTGGAGAGCTGCTCCCGGGTGCCTATGGTTGATATAGCATTCTAACTTGTGAAAGTGTCACAGGAAGTAGGGGCAGCCTCTTTCTCATGGTAGCCTTGGAAGCAACTGTTAGGACAAAGAGGTTGCCAAGGCAGTGATCTGATTCAGTTCCTGAAGGAAGTGACCTCACATCACTTCTTTGGTGATGGACCTCTCTGAACTTGGGATCCAGGAAGACAGGAACCCATAGCCAGTCCAGTCCCAGTCCCAGTGGTCTCCTTTTTTGGATTTACCAAGGACACAGACATTCATTTTTGGTACCTACTGATGTGAGGATGTCCAAAACGCAGGAAAGCTCTGAAGAGGGGTTTTTCCTGAGAAAGCAGGTAGTGGCACACTGCTGGCTCCTGACAAATTCACAGAGTTGCACAAGGAAAGCAGGTCTGAGACAGGAAGGCCATTTATTTGGAACATACTATGGCCCACGAGTCAGTGGAAACTCCAGATAGTCACAGACCTACTTGGGGGAAGGAGGTGTCTTTGTGGGTGTGGGTGGGGATTTGTGAATTTGTCTCATGTTCTGAGAATAGGTAGGAATGGCGGTTTGTTTGTTTTGGCGGGACCTGTTTGTAGTAAGTCGTTTGACAAGGCATGTGTTTGGATATCAGTGTATCCCACTGTGCCCCTGGTTGTAGACATTAGAAAAGAAAATGCATCAATGGATGAGTCCTGTCTAGTTGAAATCTTCTCAGCATTCATCCTGCCCGATTTATGAATGGACTGTGGCTTGTCTTATAGATGGGCAACACCTACTATCTTCCTAAGTTCCTGTTTTCTTCCTGAATTGTGGGCACTCTCCAGAATAGACTGTTGGTTTTGTGTCCAAAATATGTACCACCTCCAAGCTCTGTGACATGGCCATGTACTACATAGCTGAAGGGAATGGTGAGCATCTCAGAAAACTCAGATATCAGTGTGACCAGGAAAGTCTCAGTGGAGAAACCCTGCTTTGGGAATTTTGCTTACCTATTGTTCTGTTGCACTGAATGTCAGGAACATCTTTGCCTCAGGCCACCCCTTTGTGAAGCATGAAGAAAACAGTTTTCAAATGGAAATAAATGGGCATCACCTGTGGCTCTTTGCTTAATTGCTTTGGAATGGGATGTGTCTGATTAAGGCTCTTGGCCCCCTGTGAGGCTGTGGCCTAGATTCTCAGAACCTGAGGGATCTAAAGAAAGATCTCTTGTGTATCCAAAACCAAAATGGCCAAAAGAGCATCATTGTGGATGAAGTCTCTCGAATTCTTCTAAGGATCCTGACCTCCATCAAGTGAGAATCAAGATCTTTTTGCTCAAATGAGTTTTTCAAAGCCCTGAAGAGGCTAGCCCAGAGGTGCTTGGTTTTTCTCATGACTCCATTTAACATTAAGAATCTAAACCCAAGAGTCAGTAGGCCTAAAATTGGAAAATCGAAGCAGTATTAACAGCAAGCCTTTTTGATCACTCATGGTTCACCGGAAGGGTGTCCAGGCCACCATGACTTTAGGCAAATGAGGGGCAAGGGAGCTTATTTTGGATACTGTCTTAGGCTGCGCAACTCATGAAAACCACCAGCCAGTGGTTATGATGTGTGTCTATATGGAAGAAGATGAGGGCCATGTGGGAGTGTTTTGGTTTTAATTGTGGTCATTTGTGTGGCGTTTGGAAGAGATGACTGGGTCCACCTGGGATTGAACTCA
Source organism: Callospermophilus lateralis (assembly GCF_048772815.1). NCBI lineage: Eukaryota > Metazoa > Chordata > Mammalia > Rodentia > Sciuridae > Callospermophilus > Callospermophilus lateralis. Next base: position 1,651,692 of record NW_027513420.1, read on the forward strand.
GGTGTGATTTACCTTAGAGACTGAGTTCTGGAACTGACCTCAGAGAAGTATTGCCATGAATTGTGTTGGGATTTTAGCAGGCCATGCATGAGAGTCACCCTTGGAAACTGAGATCTAAGCCCAGGGTTCCTTTCCACAGAGCACTGAGAATCTCAGCAAGGATATCACATGATTTTATTTTGAAAGACTTGACAGCCATAGTTGAGAGTCAAAACACACATGGACCTCACATTGTAGACCTCAATGGGCCTGGCTTCATGTGACCTTGGGCCACTCTTTGGGAAGCCTTTCCTGTGAGAGTTCTCCAGAGCTTTCATCGAAATGAGCTTACTCAATATTTAATGGCTCCTGAATGAATTTAAACCCACAGTGCCTCCAACTTCATCCTTCAAAAATGGCTAGATAACTACCACCAAATTTTGAAATTCCCATGACCAGGTGGCACTGGAGAACCTTTGGATGTCCTGTTGCTGATCATGAGTGTACCAGAAAATGCCTTCATTGACTGCGTTTCATGAAAATGGTGTAGAACAGACATGCCAGTAAGTTGGAGCCTGCTGAGTAGTGGGCCTAGAGCAGTTGTGTGCAGGTGTGTGACAATACATCTGTGGTGGGGTCATGTGGATCTTACATTGGCTTTCAAATGGCTTGTGACTGACATTGTGCAGCTAGCAGAACTTTGTATGTAAAGGCATCATGTTACATGGAGAGTTTTCAGGGCAATATTCAGAATCAAGTTCCTATGGTAAAGGGGGCAAGCAATGGGGGATAGAAGCCTGGTAGGTGCATTCTCCTGCAGACCTTGACACACCATACGTTACAGGACTCCCTCCAGCATTGTGTCCCAGTTTAACTCCTTGTATGTCATGAACCAAATACAAAACACCCACTGCAGCAGCAAGAAACACCACGAAAAGTGGAGCATGACCAAATGATTTCAAAGTCCAGACGGGGAGACACTTATCCCCCAGTGGCCACAGTTTAGCTACAAAGAGTGAATTCAGCACTGCTGCCTCATGTTCATTGGACAATAAGAATTCATGTCCTCCAGGTCACAAAAATGCAGACCCAAGTTTGATGGTCTCACTACAAAGGAAGCTAAAGCTTCTGACAACAACATATATTTCAAGTACCCAACCTCATTGTCAGTATCTCCAGAAGTGTTTAGGCCAGCAGAGTTCCATGTTTGTGGAGTTTTACCCTGTCCCTAAGGTTTGGAAACGTCTCTTCCACCTCAAAGGTTGTGAACTACTGAGCATTTTCCATTCTACGTATGTATTCACAGATTTTCTAACTCTTCTCCTCTAATTGTTTCTTACATGGGGCGTGGTTATTTCAAGCCATTGTTCTGAATGAGAGTGGGAATTTTTTGTGTGTAGCACATATTTGCATACACATTGGATTCATTTTGCAATTTTCCATTCGAAATACTGAATCCCTGACACGAACCCATACCCTACTAGACTCTGACTACTAATTCTAATATGATGCAGAAAAGTAACACAAACAGAATTGAAATACAAGCAGTTCAGACGAGGCATGGTGTATAGTTGATCTTGCCTTTTGCATGATAAATGTTAGGTGTTATAAATCCAGTCTATTTTTAATTGAAATAGATCTCCATGTGTTTTTAAAGTTAACAAATATGTGAATTCCTGTCTCCCTTTGTCTGTAGCCTATTCAGCAATGTATTTTTATATGCACATATCAAATCCTACCTGGTGTCACACCTACATTCTTGTGAGGTGACTGACTTGGGAGATACAATTTGTGAGAAGACATCACTCCTCCTAAACGCTGTTGGAACTGAAAATTCAAATAATGGATGAGCTTCCTTGTAGAACAACATTATACATAAATCCCTGTTAAGAAAATAGAATATTTTTGGATCTGTGATTGATGTATATTTCATGGTGAATTTCGATTTGCATATATGTTACTACATTTTAATATCTGTGTGTGTGTGTGTGTGTGTGTATACACACACACACCCACACACTCTCCAGATTTTTCAAAATATGAAATATATGTATCTTATTAACACTCCCTAAATTCATTTATGTTCAAGTATGTGGATTTATAATCAACTTTTCACAAGATTTTTCGCAGAAATATTTATCCACCTGAAATACATATTTGTTTCCTAGTACTGAAAACTAACTTCAGTGAATGGTACATACAAATCCTGTTGATAGCCACAGCCAAGGTTCTCCAGTAAGGACCATATGTACTTTTGAACAACTAAAGGCAGGCATGGTCAATAAGCCACATGCTTGTTGTTTAAACAGAGAGGGGGAGATGTTGAGAGCCACAGCCAAAGGGGCCCCAGGAAACCTCCAACTGCCAGCAAACTTCCAGCTGCCGGCTGATGATTGGCTCACAGCGGCCCCAGCAACATCTAGCTGATTGGCTCCTCTGTGGTGATGCTCATTGCAGATGCTCATTGAGCTGTTTCCCCGCCCATTCAGACTGCCAGTGGATGATTGGCTCACAGAGGCCCCAGCAACATCTAGCTGATTGGCTCCTCTGTGGTGATGCTCAATGGGATGTTTCCTTGCCCTTTCAGACAACGGAGCTGCTCATTGGTGGACTTTTTTGCCTCCACCCATGTGACCCAGCCAATCGGCCTCAAAAGGAGGAGGCTTGTGGTTGAGGGAGAGGCTTGTGGGAAGACTGTGGTGGCAGTTGGGCTCTGAGGGTTTTTCCTGAGAAGCTGTTTTGTTTGGTTTGTGTGGTTCTAAAAATAAAGTTCGTTTCTTTTGACAATTGGCTCCTGAATTGTGCCCAGCCAGACTGATGATAATCATGTAAAATGTTGATTTTAAATCCACATACATGAACTTGAATGAATTTAGTGAGTGTATAATAAGACACATTTATTTCATATTTTGGAAAATCTGGAAAATCTCGTGAATATATATATATATATATATATATATATATATATATATATATATATATATATATATATATTTATATATATATATATATACATATATATACATATACACACACACACAACAATAAAATGTAGCAATATATATGCCAATCAAAATTTATCATGAAATATATATCATCCACATATCTAAAAATATTCATTTTACTGAACATGGATTTATGTATGATGTTGTTCACTAGGAAGCTCACCCATAGGTTGAATTTTCAGTTCCATCAGTATTTAGGGGAAGTTATCTATTCTCATAATTTGTATATTCCAAAGTCAGTGAGCTCACAAGAATGTACGTGTGTTACCAGGTAGGAGTCTATATATGCATAAAAATATACATGTTCTAAAGTGGCTACAGAGAAAAGGAGACAGGAATTTACATATGTGTTAACTTTGAAAACTCATGGAGAAATATTACAATGAAAAGTTGACTAGATTCATAACACATATCCTTGATAAAGGAGAAGGAAAATCCAAGTATACACCATGCCTCCTACAAAAGGCCTGTATTTCTATTCTGTTAGGTTTCTTTTTCTCCATCATTTTAGGATAAGTAGTCAGAGTCTAGTAGGGTATGGGTTAGTGTCGGGAATTCAGTATTTCAAATGGAAAATAGGATAATGTATCCAATGTGTATGCAATATGTGCTACACAATAATCTTCCCACTCTCACCTAGAACAATGCCTTGACATTACCTTTGCCCCAAGTGAGACACAATTAAAGGAGAAGAGTAAGAAAATCTGTGAATACATATCTGGAATGGAAAATTCTCAGGAGTTCTCAACCTGGGAGCAGGTAGAGGAGTTTCCAGAAGTAAGGAACTGGTTAAACACACCACAACCATGGAGGTCTGCTGGAAATAAGACTTCTGGAGAAACTGCCTCTGAGGTGTGGCACTTGAAATATATGTTGTTGTCAGTAGCTTTGTCTTCATTTGTAGTGAAACCATCAAAGCTGGGTCTGAATCTATGTGACCTGGAGAACATGGTTTCTTATTTTCCAATGAACCTGAGGCAGCAGTGCTGATTTTTCTCTTTGTAGGTAAACAGAGGCCACTGGGCCAAAGTGTCTAACCGTGTGGACGATGAAGCCATTTAGTCATCCTTCAATTTTCATGGTGTTTCTTGGTGCTGAACTGGGAGTTTGGTATTTGCTCCAAGAAATACAAGGAGTTCAACTGGGACATAGTGTTGGAGGGAGTTCTGTGACATGTGGTGGGTCAGAGTCTCCAGGAGAACGCACCAATCGGCTTCTATCCCACATAGCTTGCCCCCTTGACCATAGCAACCTGATTCTGAACATTGCCCTGAAACCTCTCCATATAACAAGATGCCTTTGCATATAAGGGTCTGCTGGGTGCACCATGTCAGCTAAAAGCCATTTGGAAATCAATGGCAGATCCACATGGCACCACCATAAATATTTTATCACACACCTGCACACCACAGCTCTGGGCCAAATACTCCGCAGTCTCCATCTAACCGGCATCTCTGTTCTACACCACTTTCATTATACCCAATCAATCAAGGCACTGTCTGGTACACTAATGATGAGCAACAGAACATCAAAGGTTCTCCAGTGCCACCTCATCATGCGAATTTCAAAAATTTCATGGTATTTATCTAGCCATTTTACAAGGATGAAGTTGGAGGCATTATTTGTTTCAATTCTTTCAGGAATTATTCAATGTTGAGGAAGCTCATTTCAAGGAAAGTTCTGGAGAACTCTCACAGGCAAGGCTTTCCAAAGAGTGGCCAAATAGTCACATGAAGCCAGGCCAATTGAGGTCTACAATGTGAAGTCCATGTGTGTTTTGACTCTCAACTATGTCTGGCAAGTATTTCAAAATAATATCATATGATATTCTGTCTGAGATTCCCAGTGCTCTGTGGAAAGCCACCCCGGGCCTAGATCTCAGTTTCAACGGGCGACTCTCATGGGTGGCCGCCTAAAATCCCAACACAAATCATGGCAATACTTCTCTGAGGTAAGTTCCAGAACTCAGTCTCTAAGGGGAATCACACCAGAGTTCAAGCCCTGGTGGACCCAGTCATCTCTTCCGACTGCCACATAAATGACCACAAGGAAAACCAAAAAACTCCCAAATGGCCCTCATCTTCTTCCATATAGACGCTCATCATAACCTCTGGCTTGACGTTTCCTTGAGGGGCACAGCCCAAGACAGTGTCCAAAATAATCTCCCTTTCCTCTCATTTGCCTAAAGTCAAGGTGGCCTGGAGACCCATTCTGTGAACCAGGAGTGATCAAATAACCCTGACTTTAGTACTGCTCTGCTTCTCTAATTTGAGGCCTACTGTCTGTGGAGTATAGATTCTTGATGTGAATTGGAGTAATGAAAAAACCCAATAACCCATTGGCTACCCTCTGCAGGGTTTTGAAGAACTCATTTGACCCAATAAATCCCTATTCTCAATTTATGGAGGTCAGGAACTTTACAGAGGAAGGTGAGAGACTTCATCCTCAATGAATGCTTTTTGGGCCATTTTGGTTTTTGATGTGCCTTCTGGAATGTTACATATGTTTATTTTTTTGGTTTTAGTGCCTTCTGGAATGTTACATAATTTTTTTCTTTAGACATTATTGCCAGAGTTCCTATCTTCATCCCAGTGCAGGTGAAATCAAAGATAATTCCAATCTACAGCTTCTGCAATAGCCATCCCTGTACTGCTTGCAGAACTTGCCTGGACACATGTGAACTCACCTAAATGCATTGTGAACTATCTGTTGGTGCAGCGACTTGTCGTAGTATTGGGGTATATTTGCTGATGATGTCATAGGTGGTACAATTTTTCCAAAAGGAGCCGTCAATTGGCTTGGTGTATCTTCCTCCCTTCTGCGTGTCATGATCGTCCAGCTAAAATTTGGGGGGGCCAACAGAGGTGAGGCAAAGAACCTCACCCACCCCCGCTGGTACAAAGACCTCTCCACAGGTGTGGCTCTATACTGGACGGGTAGTCAGTGACGGGTAAGATCCAATTGCAATGGTACCAACTTAACGGGTAAAGACCATATGTACTATTGGACAACCTAAGGCAGGCACGGTCCCTAAGCCACATGCGTGTTGTTTAAACAGAGAGGGGAAGATGTTGAGAGCCACAGCCGAAGGGGCCCCAGCAAAATTCCTGCTGCCAGCAAACTTCCAGCTGCCGGCTGATGATTGGCTCACAGCGGCCCCAGCAACAACTAGCTGATTGGCTCCTCTGCGGAGATGCTCAATGGGCTGGTTCCCTGCCCTTTCAGAGCACAAAACTGCTCATTGGGGGACTTTTTTTGACTTTGCCCACATGACCCAGCCAATCGGCCTCAAGAGCAGGAGGATTGTGGGAGGCAGAGAGAGGCTCATGTGGGAGGGAGAGGTTTTGGGAAGCCAGTGGTGGCAGTTGGGTCTCTGAAGGTTTTTCCTGAGAGGCTGTTTTGTTTGGTGTGTGTGGTTCTAAAAATAAAGTTCGTTTCTTTTGGCAAGTGGCTCCTGATTGTGCCCAGCAAGACTGCAGCATTACCCTAATATTTCTACAATAACTGACCCAGTTTAACATCAATGCAAGTAGATTCCTGTGGGAGAGGACATGATGTGTATTTTGACGTTCATTTTTATGTAACAGTGGTACATTACTATTTCTTCAGTTTATGCACATCATAGGATATATATTTGATCCACAAGTTCACAAATATATAGGCATTTGTTTCACTTTCAATCACTTTCTGCTTCAAAACACATGTATTCCTCCAGGTTTCTTGACTGGTCTTTTCATGAGACTTCTTTCCAAACACATTATTTCCGATTTCCATAATCACTTTTGAAGCAAAACTCACACATTCTTCATGAAAAACCATAATGCTGATATAACCATTAGATATATTACTGGTTGGAATGAAGGATTGTATATCAATGTAAGATTTTCTGTATATTTTCAGATATCAATTCAATCCATTATTTAAAGTTAGAACCAGTTATAATATTTATTTACAGTATGGTCTATTCATGCATTATTTCTATAATTATAGACACAGTGTACACCATTTTTACCTCCAAAAATAATTTATACGTCTTCAAAATATTGCTCCCAGAAATGGTGGAAGAAATACTCATGTCACCTGATCTACATATACATTTTACCACAGTAGTATTCTGCACACAGAAAGAAGAGGTCAAACTTATGTTTGTACCAAAGCCTAAATGAAAAGTGAGCATGGATTACGGAAAACATCCATGTCCATGTTGCCTAATGCTCTCAAATTTCATCCTATTGGTGACTACATGTTTGTTTCTTCCTAATATTATATATTCAAACTCAAGCCTGTTGAAAATGTATAATTCTATCACTCACTTTATACTTTGCCTGATATCCTAATGTCAATTGATATCTGCATTCCTACTTTTTTCCCCAGTTCATCCTTTTGACAGACTCTCCACATGTGCTGACAGTTACATTCACTCTATCCGAAACCCTACAGCTAAAGATCTTTTTATCCAAATCCTATACTCACTCTTCTTTCAAAACCTACCAACTATTTTACTAATCCTACAAATTATCCCTTTTTGACTGGATATTCTCTTCAACATTCAATAAACCAAGGTACAAGTAATTATGCCATTGTATATCGATTTATCTGAGACATCTGTGCAGAATATAATTCAAAGCTAAGAATCCCAGCTAAGGGTCCAATGCAATTCTGTGCTTCAAATATTACCTAGATGTCTGTTTTCATACTTATAATTCACTTATATTCTTATAAATATCGCACGTTCCCAATACCATAATTCATCCCGCAGAATGATTCCTAACCCAAATGGAACATGTTATTAACCCTGACCATACACTGTTCTCTCAATCTAACTTTACTGAAGAGCAGGGACAGAGTTGGTCTTTCAATACAGAAATTAGGGGATCTTCCACTTGCTGAGAACCTCCAAAGTCATTAAAGAAATGATCCCAGGATTAAATGTAGGCAGCTATGAATGATGTCAGAGAGCAAAAGTCATCTTCCATGACAAACAACCTGGTTAGCATGAAGGGATGTGTCTGAATCAACATTTCTTTTCTTAATGTATAGAAGATGGACCAAACCAGGCCTATCTGGAGAGCTTTTTTTGGGTGCCTATGGTTGATATACCATGCAAAATTCTGAAAGTTTCACTGGAAGTAGGGGCAGCCTCCAACTCATTGGACTCTTGGAAGCAACTGTTAGGACAAATTGGTTGCCAAGGCAGTAACCTGATTCAGTTCCTGAAGGAAGTGACCTACGTCACTTCCTTGGTGAAGGAATTCTCTGAACTTGGGATCCATGAAGACAGGCACCCAGAGCCAGTCCCAGTCCCAGTCCCAGTGGGCTCACTTGTTCGGTTTTACCAAGGGCAGGGTCAGTCTTTCTTGGTACCTACCTATGTGAGGATGGCCAAAGGCCAGGAGAGCTCTGAAGAGAGACCTTTTCTGAGAAAGCAGGTAGTGGCTCACCGCTGGCTCCTGACAACTTCACAGAGTTGGCCAAGGAGACCAGATCTGAGTCAGGACAGGACATTTCGGGAGAACATTGTATGGCCCACCAGTCAGAGGACACTCTGGATAGTCACAGACCTACTTGGGGGAAGGAGGTGCCTTTGTGGGAGTGGTTGTGGTTTTGTGGTTTTGTCACATGTTCTGAGAATAGGTAGAAAATGCGGTTTGTTTGGTTTGGATTGCACTGTTTCTAGTAAGTCGTTTGACATGTGAGTGTTTCTATGTCTGTGTATCCCACTGTGTCTGTGGTTGTAGACATTAGAAAAGAGAATGAATTAATGGATGTGTCCTGTCTAGTAGAAAGCTTCCTGGCATTCATCCTGCCCAATTGATGAATGGACCGCGGCTTGCCTTCTGGATGGGCAAAACCTACTATCTTCCTAAGATCCTGTTTTCTTCCTGAATTCTGGCCACTCTCCAGAATAGGCTCATGGTTTTGTGTCCAAGATATATACAACCTCCAAGCTCTGTGACATGACCATGTACTTGATAGCTGAAGTGAATGGGGAGCATCTCAGAAAACTCAGATATCAGTGTGACCAGGAAAGTCTCAGTGGAGAAACCCTGCTTTGGGTCTTTTGCTTACCTGTTTTTCTGTTGCCCTAAATGTCAGGAAGGTCTTTGCCTCTGACCACCCCTTTGTGAAGCCTGAAGAAAACAGTTTTCAAATGAAAATGAATGGGCATCACCTGTTGCTCTTTGCTTAATTGCTTTGTAAAAGGATGTGTCTGAATCAGCCTCTTGGTTCTGTGTGAGGTCGTGGCTTAGATTCTCAGCACCTGATGCATCTAAAGATAGATTCCATGTGTGCATTCAAAACAGAAATGGCAAATGAGTCTCTTGCCTTCCTCTATTAGATTCCTGACCTTCATCAAGTAAGAATCAGGATCCTTTTATTCAAATGAGTTCTTTGAACCCCTGCAGAAGTGCTTGGGTTTTCTGATGACTCCAAATCACATAAAGAATCTATACCTGACAGTCAGTAGGCCTCAAATTGGAAAAGCAGAACAGTATTAACTACATCCCTATTTGATCAGTTCTGGTTCACAGGAAGGGTGTGTAGGCCACCCTGACTTTCGGCAAATTAGGGGCAAGGGAGCTTATTTTGGACAGTGTCTTGGTCTGCGCCCCTCATGGAAACCTCCAGCGAGAGGTTATGATGAGTGTCTATATGGAAAAACATGAGGGCCATGTGGGAGTGTTTTGGTTTCAATTGTGGTCATTTGTGTGGCAGTTGGAAAAGATGACTGTGTCCACCTGGGTTTCAACTCTTGTGGGATTCCCCTTGGAGACTTAGTTCTGGAACTGACCTTAGAGAAGTATTGCCATGAATTGTGTTGGGATTTTCGGAGGCCACACATGAGAGTCACCCTTGGAAACTGAGATCTAGGCCCAGGGTGGCTTTTCACAGAGCACTGGGAATCTCAGCGAGAATATCACTTGATTATATTCTGAAAGACTTGGAAGCAATAGTTGAGAGTCAAAACACACATGGACCTCACATTGTAGACCTCAATGTGGCTGGCTTTATGTGACATTGGGCCAGTCTTTCGGAAGACTTGCCTGTGAGAATTCTCTAGAGCTTCCATTGAAATGAGCTTCCTCAACATTTAATGGTTCCTGAATGAATTGAAACCCACAGTACCTCCAACTTCATCCTTGGAAAATGGCTAGAAAATACCATGAATTTTTTGTAATTTCCATGACCAGCTGGCACTGGAAAACCATTTGATGTCCTGGTGCTTATCATGAGTATACAAGACAGTGTCTGGTTTGACTGAGTTTCATGATAATGGTGTAGAAAAGAGATGCCAGTAAGTTGGAGCCTGCTGAGTAGTGGGCCAAGAGCAGTAGAGTGTAGGTGTGTGAAAAAACATCTGTGGTGTGGCCACGTGGATCTGCCATTGGCTTAGAAATGGTTTGTGACTGACATGTGCAGCTTCAGACCTTTGGATGTAAAGGCATCTTGTTGAATGGAGAGGTTTCAGGGCAATGTTCAGAATCATATTGCTATGGTCAAGGGGGCAACTATGTGTGATAGAAGCCTGCTTGGTACATTCTCCTGCCGATCCTGACCACAACACGTGACAGAACTCCCTGCAGCACTGTATCGCAGTTAAACTCCTTTATTTCATAAAGTAAATACCAAACTTTCAGTGCAGCATCAAATAACATGACGAAATGTGAAGGATGATCAAATGGCTTCACAGTCCACACGGGGAGACACTTAGCCCCCAGTAGCCCCAGTTTGCCTACAAAGAGAGAATTCAGCACTGCTGCCTCGTGTTTATAGGAAAATAAAAAACCATGTTCTTCAGGTCACATAGATGCAGACTCAGCTTTGATGGTCTCACTACAAAGGAAGCTAAAGCTCCTGACAACAACATATATTTCAAGTGCCCAACCTCAGAGGCATTTTCTCAAGAAGTCTTAAGGCCGACACAGCTCCATCTTTGTGGTATTTACCCTGTCCCTTACTTTTGGAAACACCTCTACCACCTTCAAGGTTGTGAACTCCTGAGCATTTTCCATTCCAGATATTTATTATGAACTCAAACAACAACAAGTGCTGGTGAGGATGTGGAGAAAAGGGTAAACTTGTACATTGCTGGTGGGACTGCAAATTGGTGCAGCCAAATTGGAAAGCAGTATGGAGATTTCTTGTAGAACTGGGAATGGAACCACCATTTGACCCAGGTATTCTTCTTCTCAGTCTATTCCCTAAAGACCTAAAAAAATGCTACAGGGACACTGCTACATTGATGTTCATAGCAGCACAATTTACAATAGCAAGACTGTGGAACCAACCTAGATGCACTTCCATAGATGAATGGATAAAAAATGTGGCATTTATACACAATGGAATATTACTCTGCATTAAAAAATGACAAAATGATATAATTTGCAGAGAAATGGATGGCATTAGAGCAGATTATGCTAAGTGAAGCTAGCCAATCCGTAAAACCAAATGCCAAATGTCTTTATTGATATAAAGAGAGTAACTAAGAACAGAGTAGGGACGAATAGAATGAGAAGAAAATTAACATTAAACAGGGATGAGAGGAGGAAGGGAAAGGGAGAGAGAAGGGAAATTGCATGGAAATAAAAGGAGACCCTCAGGGTTATATAAATTACATACAAGAGGAGGTGAGGGAAAGGAAAAAATTATACAAGGGGGAGAAATGAATTACAGTAAAGAGGTAGAGAGAGAAGAGGGGAGGGGAGGTAAGGGGAGGGGGATAGTAGAGGTTAGGAAAGGCAGCAGAATACGACAGACACTAGTATGGCAATATGTAAATCAATGGATGTGTAACTGATGTGATTCTGCAATCTGTTTACGGGGTAAAAATGGGAGTTCATTACCTACTTGAATCACAGTGTGGAATATGATATATCAAGAACTATGTAATGTTTTGAACAAGCATAAATAAAAATTTAAAAAAAAGAAAACTAACTTTGGTGAATGGTGCAAAGAAATCCTAATATTTCTACAGTAACTGACACAGTTTAACATCAATGCGAGTAGATTCCTGTGGGACATGATGTGTATTTTGATGTTCATTTTTATTCAACACTGGTACATTACTATTTCTTCAGTTTATTCACATCATATTATAATATTTCATCCACAAGTAATCAAATTTATCGTCATTTTTTTCAATTTCAATCACTTCCTTCTTCAGAACTCATGAATTCCTCGGTGTTCCTTGACTGGCCTTTTCATGAGACTTCTTTCCAAACACATTATTTTCGATTTCCATAATCACTTTTGAAGCAAAACTCACACAAACTTCATGATAAACCGTAACCTAATATTAACATTAGGTGTATAACTGGTTGTCATGAATGATTGCATATCAATATAAGATTTCTTATATATTTTCAGATATCAATTCAATCCATTACTTAAAGTGGAACAAGTTATATTATTTATTGAAATTAAGGTCTATTCATGCATTATCTGTATATTCATAGAAACAGGGTACACCTCCTTTTACCCCCAATGCTAATTTATACGTCTTCAAAATACTGCTCCTAGAAATGGTGGAAGAAATAATCATGTCATCTGATCTACATACACATTTTATCACAGTAATATTCTGGAAACAAAATGCAAAGGTCCCACTTAGGATTGTACCAAAGTCTAAATGGAAAGTGAACATGGATTACTAACAACATCCATGTCCATGTTGCCTAATGCTCTCAAATGTCAATCCTATTGGTGACCTACATATTTGTTTCTTCCTAAGATTAGATATTCAATCTCAACCCTGTTGAAAATGTCTTATCCTATCACTCACTTTATACTTTGCCTGATTTCCTAATGTCTCTATTGATATCTGCTTTTCTACAAATTTTCCCCATTTCATCATTGTGTCTGATTTCTTCATATGTGCTGACATTTATATTCACTCACTGCACGAAAAAAATTGCTAAAGAACTTTTGTTACATATCCTATACTAACTCTACTTGCTAAACATAACGACTATGTTCTTAATCCTACCGACAATCCCTTTTGACTGGATGTTCTCTTCAGCATTCAATCATCCAAGGTTCAAGTTCCTCTGCCTTTGTATATCGATTTATTTGAGACATATGTGCACAATTCAAAGCTAAATATCCCAATCAACTGCCCTAAGCCCTTCTGGGATTCAAATCTTACTTTAATTTCTGTTTTCATACATATATTTAACCACGATATTCTTATAAATATCACAGGTTCCCAATACCATTATTCATCCAGCAGAATGATTCCTAACCCAAATCGAACATGAAATTAACCCTAACCATACACTGTTCACTCAATCTAACTTTACAGAAGAGCAGAGACAGATTGTTCTTACAATACAGGAATGTAGGGGATGCTCCACCTGTTAAGAACCTCAAAGGTCCATGCAGAAATGATCCCTGGAGAAGATGTAGGCAGCAATGAAGGACCTGAGATACAAAAAGTCATTTTCCATGGCAAACAACCTGGTCAGGATGAAGGGTTTTGTCTGAATCAGCCTCTATCTTCTTACTGTAGAGAAGATGGACCAAACCAGGCTTGTGTGGAGAGCTGTTCTCGGGTGCCTAAGGTTGATATACCATTCTAAGTTGTGAAAGTGCCAAAGGAAGTAGGGGCAACCTCCATCTCATGGGACCCTTGGAAGCAACTGTTAGGACAAAGTGGTTGCCAAGGCAGTGACCTCATTCAGTTCTTAAAGGAAGTGACCTACCTCACTTCCTTGTTGATGGAACTTTCTGAACTTGGAACCAAGGAAACCAAGCACCAGAGCCAGTCCCAGTCCCAGTCCAAGTGGTCTCATTTGTTTGGAATCACCAAGGACAGAGTCAGTCTTCTTGGTACTGACTGATGTGAGGATGGCCAAATGCCAGGAAAGATCTGAACACGGGCCTTTCCTGACTAAGTATGTAGTGGCTCACCCCTGGCTCCTGACTGCTTCACAGAGTTGGACAAGGTGACCAGATCTGAGACAGGACAGACCATTAACGGGGAACATAGTATGGCAAACCTGTCAGAGGGCACTCCGGATAATCACAGCCCTACTTTGGGGAAGGAGGTGTCTTTTTGAGTGTAGGTGTGTGGTTTTGTCTCTGTTCTGAGAATAGGTAGAAAAGGAGGTTTCTTTGGTTTGGAGTGAACTGTTTCTAGTAAGTCGTTTTACATGGTGAGTGTTTCTATTTCTGTGTATCCCACTGTGTCCGTGGTTGTATACATTATAAAAGAGAATGCATCAATGCATGTGTCCTCTTTAGTAGAAAGCTTCCCAGTATTCATCCTGCCCATTTAATGAATGGAGCGTGGTTTCCATATCGATAGGCAACACCTACTACCTTTTAAGTCCCTGTTTTCTTTCTGAATTCTGACAACCCTTCAGAATAGGCTCTTGGGTTTGTGTCCAAGATATGTTTCTTTCTTAGATTATATATTCAAACTCAACCCTGTTGAAATATCTAATCCTATCACTCACTTTATACTTTGCCTGATTTCGTAATGTCTCTATTGATATCAGCTTTCCTAACTATTTTCCCCAGTTCATCATTGTGACAGTCTCTTCACTTGTGCTGACATTAACATTCACTGTCTACCGGAAAACCTATTGCTAAACAACATTTGGTCCAAATCCTATACTCACTCTTCTTTCTAAACCTACTGAGAATCTTCCGAATCCTACCGACTATCCCTTTTGACTGGAAGTTCTCTTCTACATTTAATCATCCATGGTACAAGGACCTAAGCCATTGTATATCGATTTACCTGACACATCAGTGCAGAACATAATTCAAAGCTACGTATCCCAATCAAGGGCCCAATGCCCTTTTGGGATTCATATCTTAGCTAGATTTCTGTTTTCATACTTATATTTCACCTATATATTCTTGTAAATATCGCAGTTTCCCAATACCATTTTTCATCGCGCAGAAAGATTCCTAATCCAAATCGAACCTGTTAGTTAACCTAACCATACACTGTTCAGTCAATTTAACTTTACAAAAGAGCAGCGATAGAGTTGGTCTTACAATACAGGAATATAGGGGATCTTCCACATGCTGAGAAACTCAAAGGTCCATGCAGAAATGATTCCTGGAGAAGTTGTAAGCAGCTATGGAGGAAATAAGAGACCAAAAGTCATCCTCCATGGCAAACAACCTGGTCAGGATGAAGGGTTGTGTCTGAATCAGCTTCTCTCTTCTTAATGTAGAGAAGATGGACCAAACAAGGCCTGTGTGGAGAGCTGTTCCCAGGTGCCAATGGTTGATATACCAATCTAACTTGTGAAAGTGTCACAGGAAGTAGGGGCAGCCTCCATCTCATGGGACCCTTGAAAGCAATTGTTAGGACAAAGTGGTTGCCACGGCGGTAACCTCATTCAGTTCCTGAATGAAGTGACCTACCTCTCTTCCTTGATGACGGATTTCTCTGAACTTGGGATCCAGGAAGCCAGGCACCCAGAGTCAGTCCCAGTTTCTTTCCCAGTGGGCTCAGTTGTTTGGAATAACCAAGGACAGAGTA
Source organism: Callospermophilus lateralis (assembly GCF_048772815.1). NCBI lineage: Eukaryota > Metazoa > Chordata > Mammalia > Rodentia > Sciuridae > Callospermophilus > Callospermophilus lateralis. The sequence goes on from NW_027513420.1 coordinate 1,667,178, forward strand.
AGTCTTCCTTGGTACCTACTGATGTGAGGATTGCCAAATACCAGGAGAGCTCTGAAAAGGGGAATTTCCTGAGAAAGCAGGTAGTGGCTCACCACTGGCTCCTGAAAACTTCACAGTGTTGGCCAAGGAGACCAGATCTGAGAAGGACAGGCCATTTCAAGGAAACATAGTATGGCCCATCAGTCAGAGTACATTCCAATTAGTCACAGACCTACTTGAATAAAGGAGGTGTCGTTGTGGGTGTGGTTGTGATTTTGTGGTTTAGTCTCATGTTCTGAGAATAAGTAAGAAAGGCGGTTTGTTTGTTTTGGAGTTTACTGTTTATAGTAAGTCATTTGACAAGGCGATTGTTTGTATGCCTGTGTATCCCACTGTGTCCGTGGTTGTAGACATTATAAAAGATAATGCATCAATGGATGTGTCCTGTCTAGTAGAAAGCTTGCCAACATTCATCCTGCCCAATTTATGAGTGGACTGCAGGTTGCTTTAGGGACGGGCAACACCTACTATCTTCGGGAGTTCCTGTTTTCTTCCTGAATTCTGGCCACTCTTCAGAGTAGGCTCATGGTTTTCTGTCCAAGATATGTACCACCTCCAATCTCTGTCACATGGCCATGTACTGGATATCTGAAGGGAATGGCCAACATCTCAGAAAACTCAGATATCAGTGTGACCAGAAATGTCTCAGTGGAGAAACCCTGCTTTGGCTCTTTTGCTAACCTATTGTTCTGTTGCCCTGAATCTCAGGATGTCTTTGCCTCTGGCCACCCCTTTGGGAAGCCTGAAGAAAACAGTTTTCAAATGGAAATGAATGGGCATCACCTGTGGCTCTTTGCTTAATTGCTTTGGAAAAGGATGTGTCTGAATCAGCCTCTTGGCCCTGTGTGAGGCAGTGGCTTAGATTCTTAGCACCTGATGGATCAAAAGAAAGGTCCCATGTGTGCATCCAAAACCAAAATTTCAAATATTCACTCATTGTGAATGAATTCTTTTACCTTCCTCTGTTAGGATCCTGAATTCCATCAAGGGAGAATAGGAATCCTTTGGGCCAAATGAGTTCTTCAAATCTCTGAAGAGGGGCTTGGGTTTTCTCATGACTCAAATTCACATAAAGAATCTAAACCACAGAGTCAGAAGGCCTCAAATTGAAAAAGCCGAGCAGTATTAATGGCAGGCCTATTTGATCACTCCTGGTTTACAGGAAGTGTGTCCAGATCACCTTGATGTTAGACAAATGAGGGGAACAGGACCTTAATTTGGACACTGACTTGGGCTGTGGACCTCATTGAAAACTCCAGCCAGACGTTATAAGGAGTGTCTATATGGAAGAAGATGAGGACCATGTGGGAGTGTTTTGGTTTTAATTGTGGTCATTTGTGTGGCGGTTGGAAGATATGACTGTTCCACGGGGCTTGAACTCTGGTGTGATTCCCCTTAGAGACTGAGTTCTTTAACTGACCTCAGAGAAGTATTGCCATGAATTGTGTTGGGATTTTAGGAGGCCATACATGAGAGTCGCCCTTGGAACCTGAGATGAGGCCCAGGTTGGATTTCCACAGAACACTGGGAATTTCAGCCCGGATATTGCATACAATTTTTCTTAAAGACTCGGCAGCCATATTTGAGTTTAAAACACACATGGACCTCACATTGTAGATCTCAATGGGCCTGGCTTCATGTGACATTTTGACCACCCTTAGGGAAACCATGCCTGTGAGAGTGCTCCAGTGCTTTCATTGAAATTAGCTTCTTCACCATTTAATGGTTCCTGAATTAATTTAAGCCCTCAGAGCCGCAAACTTCATCCGTGAAAAATGGCTAGAAAATTACCATGAAATTTTTGATATTTTCATGTTCAGCTGGCACTGAAAAAACTTTGGATGTCCTGTTTCTGATCCTGAGTATACCAGACCCTGCCTTGATTGACTTTGTTTCATGAAAATGGTGTAGAACAGATATGCCAGTAAGTTGGAGCCTGGTGAGTAGTTTGCCTAGAGCAGTGGTATGCAATTGGGTGATAAAACATCTGTGTTGTGGCCATGTGGATCAGCCATTGGCTTCCAAATGGCTTGTGACTGACATGGTGCAGCCAGCAGACCCATATATGTAAAGGCATCTTGTTATATGGAGAGGATTCACTGCAATGTTCAGAATCATATTGCTATTCTCAAGGGGGCAATCTACGTGGGATAGAACCTTGGTTGGTGCATTCTCCTGAAGACCCTGACTCACCACACCTTAAAGAACTCCCTCCACCACTCTGTCCCATTTTAACTCCTTGTATTTCTTGAAGCAAATACCAAACTCCCAGTGGAGCAGCGAGAAACACCACAAAAAGTGGAGGATGACCAATTGGCTTCACAGTCCACACTGAAGGACACTTAGACCCCTGGTCCATAGTTTACCTACAAAGAGAGAATTCAGCACTGCTGCCTCATGTTCATTGGATAATAAGAAACCATGTCCTCCAAGTAACATAGATGCAGACCCAGCTTTGATGGTCTCTCTACAAAGGAACTAAATCTCCTCAGAACATCAAATATTTCAAGTGCCCACCCTTAGAGACAGTTTCTCAAAAAGTATGTAGGCCAGCAGAGCTGCATGTTTGTGGAATGTTTACCCTGTCCCTTACTTGTAGAATCTTCTCTACCACCTCCAAAGTTGTAAACTCCTGAGTATTCTCCATTCCAGATATATATTCACAGATTTTCTAACTCTTATCCTCTAATTGTGTCTTACTTGAGGAGAATGTAATGTCAAGGCATTGTTCTGGATGAAAGTGGGAAGAATTTTGTGTAGCACATATTTGCATACACATTGGATTCAATTTTCTATTTTACATTAGAAATGCTGAATCCCTGAAACTAACATATACTCTATTAGACTCTGACTACTAATCCTAATATGATGGAGAAAAATAACACAAACAGAATAGAAATACAGGCAGTTTAGAGGAGGTATGTTTTATAGTTGGAGTTGCCTTTTGCATGGTATAGTGTAGCAGTTATAAATCTAGTCAATTATATGTTGATATAGTTCTCCATGCGTTTTCAAAGTTAACAAATAAGTGAATTCCTGTCCCCCTTTCTCTGTAGCCTATTCAGCACACGTATTTTTATATGCACATATAGAATCCTACCTGGTACCACACGTACATTCTTGTGAGGTGGCTGACTTGGCAGATACAAATTGGAAGAAGAGATCACTCCTCCTAAATGCTGCTTGAACATTTAATTCAAATGTGAGTGAGCTTCCTAGTTGAACAACATTATACATAAATCAATGTTCAGTAAAATGAATATATTTGGATCTGTGGATGATATACATTTCATGGTGAATTTCGTTTGGCATATATATTGCAATTTTTAATGTCTCTCTCTGTTTGTGTATATATATATATATATATATATATATATATATATATATATATATATATATATATATATATAAATACACTCTCAAGATTTTTCAAAACATGAAATATGTGTCTTATTACACACTTCCTAAATTCATTCATATTTATGTTGTGGATTTATAATCAACTTTTCACAAGATTATTCTCAGAAATATTCATCCACCTGAAATACTTATTTGTTTCTTAGTACTGTTTCCACCCCAGATATGCATTCACGGATTTTCAAACTCTTCGACTCTAATTGTGTCTTACTTGGGGTGAAGGTAATGTAAAGGCATTGTTCTGGATGAGAGTGGGAAGATAATTGTGTAGCATATATTTTATTCACATTCGATTCATTTTCCTATATTCCATTGAATATACTGAATCCCTGACAATAACCCATACCCTACTATACTCTGTCTACTAATCCAAACATGATGGAGAAAAACAACCCACACATAATAGAAATACAAGCAGTTTAGAGGAGGCATGGGGTATAGTTATACTTGCCATTTGCATGATAAATGGTAGGTGTTATAAATCTAGTCAATTTTTAATTGAAATAGTTCTCCATGTGTTGTTAAAGTTAACAAATATGTAAATTCCTCTCCCTTTCTCTGTAGCCTATTCAGCACATTTATTTTTATATGCTTATATAGAATTCTACCTGGTATCACACGTTCATTTTTGTGAGGTGACTGACTTGGCAGATACAACTTGTGAGAAGAGATCACTCCTCTAAACGCTGTTGGAACTGAAAATTCAAACTATGGGTGAGCTTTCTAGTAGAACAACATTATACATAAATCCTTGTTCAGTAAAATAAATATTTTTGCATCTGTGGATGCTCTATATTTTATGATGAACTTCGATTGGCATATATATTCCTACATTTTAATGTCTCTGTGTGTGTTTTTTTTTTTTGTGTGTATATATATATATATATATATATACACACATATATATGTATATACACATATATATAATTATGAATATATATATATATATATATATATATATACACTGTCCTGATTTTTAAAATATGAAATATATGTTTCTTAAATACACTCCCTAAGTTCATCCATGTTCAAAAATGTGGATTTATAATAAACTTTTCACAAAATTATTCTCAGAAATATTCATCCACCTGAAATACACATTTGTTTCATAGTTCTGAAAACTAACTTCAGTAAATGGTGCTTACAAATCCTAATATTTGTACAGTAACTGACCCAGATTAACATCAATCAAGTAGATTCGTATGGGACATGATGTGTATTCTGACGTTTATTTTCATTCAACACTGGTACATTACTATTTCTTCAGTTTTTACAAATCATAGGAAATATATACTTCATCCACAAGTTCACAAATTTCTACGCATTTGTTTCACAATCACTTCCTGCTTCATAAAACATGTATTCCTCCAGGTTTCTTGACTGGTCTTTTCATGAGACTTCTTTCCAAACACATTATTTTCGATTTCCATAATCACTTTTGAAGCAAAACTCACACACCCTTCATGATAAACCATAACCTTAATGTGGCCATTAGATATATAACTGGTTGGAATGAATGTTTGTATGTCAATATAAGATTTCCTGTATTTTTTCAGATATAATTTCAATCCATTATTTAAAGTCAGAACCAGATATATTATTTATTCACAGTATGGTCTATTCATGCAGTATCTCTATATGCACAGACAAAGGGTACACCTCTTTTTACCCCCATTACTAATTTATACGTCTTGAATATGTTGCTGCCAGAAATGGTGGAAGAAAGAGTCATGTCACCTGATCTACATGTACGTTTTATCACAGTAATATTCTGGACAAAAAAAGCAAAGGTCACACTTAAGATTGTAGCAAAGATTAAATGAAAAGTGAGCATGGATTACTAAACATCCATGTCCAGGTTGCCTAATGCTGTCAAATGTCAATCCTATTGGTCACTACATATTTGTTTCTTTCTTAGATTATATATTCAAACTCAACTCTGTTGAAAATATCTAATCCTATCACTCACTTTATACTTTGCCTGATTTCGTAATGTCTCTATTGATATCAGCTTTCCTAACTATTTTCCCCAGTTCATCATTGTGACAGTCTCTTCACTTGTGCTGATATTAACATTCACTGTCTACCGGAAAACCTATTGCTAAACAACATTTGGTCCAAATCCTATACTCACTCTTCTTTCTAAACCTACTGAGAATCTTCCGAATCCTACCGACTATCCCTTTTGACTGGAAGTTCTCTTCTACATTTAATCATCCATGGTACAAGGACCTAAGCCATTGTATATCGATTTACCTGACACATCAGTGCAGAACATAATTCAAAGCTACGTATCCCAATCAAGGGCCCAATGCCCTTTTGGGCTTCATATCTTAGCTAGATTTCTGTTTTCATACTTATATTTCACCTATATATTCTTGTAAATATCGCAGTTTCCCAATACCATTATTCATCGCGCAGAAAGATTCCTAATCCAAATCGAACCTGTTAGTTAACCTAACCATACACTGTTCAGTCAATTTAACTTTACAGAAGAGCAGGGATAGAGTTGGTCTTACAATACAGGAATATAGGGGATCTTCCACATGCTGAGAAACTCAAAGGTCCATGCAGAAATGATTCCTGGAGAAGTTGTAAGCAGCTATGGAGGACCTAAGAGAGCAAAAGTCATCCTCCATGGAAAACAACCTGGTCAGGATGAAGGGTTGTGTCTGAATCAGCTTCTCTCTTCTTAATGTAGAGAAGATGGACCAAACCAGGCCTGTGTGGAGAGCTGTTCCCAGGTGCCAATGGTTGATATACCAATCTAACTTGTGAAAGTGTCACAGGAAGTAGGGGCAGCCTCCATCTCATGGGACCCTTGAAAGCAATTGTTAGGACAAAGTGGTTACCACGGCAGTAACCTCATTCAGTTCCTGAATGAAGTGACCTACCTCTCTTCCTTGATGACGGATCTCTCTGAACTTGGGATCCAGGAAGCCAGGCACCCAGAGTCAGTCCCAGTTTCTTTCCCAGTGGGCTCAGTTGTTTGGAATAACCAAGGACAGAGTAAGTCTTCCTTGGTACCTACTGATGTGAGGATTGCCAAATGCCAGGAGAGCTCTGAAAAGGGGAATTTCCTGAGAAAGCAGGTAGTGGCTCACCACTGGCTCCTGAAAACTTCACAGTGTTGGCCAAGGAGACCAGATCTGAGAAGGACAGGCCATTTCAAGGAAACATAGTATGGCCCATCAGTCAGAGTACATTCCAATTAGTCACAGACCTACTTGAATAAAGGAGGTGTCGTTGTGGGTGTGGTTGTGATTTTGTGGTTTAGTCTCATGTTCTGAGAATAGGTAAGAAAGGCGGTTTGTTTGTTTTGGAGTGGACTGTTTATAGTAAGTCATTTGACAAGGCGATTGTTTGTATGCCTGTGTATCCCACTGTGTCCGTGGTTGTAGACATTATAAAAGATAATGCATCAATGGATGTGTCCTGTCTAGTAGAAAGCTTGCCAACATTCATCCTGCCCAATTTATGAGTGGACTGCAGGTTGCTTTAGGGACGGGCAACACCTACTATCTTCCGGAGTTCCTGTTTTCTTCCCGAATTCTGCCACTCTTCAGAGCAGGCTCATGGTTTTCTGTCCAAGATATGTACCACCTCCAAGCTCTGTGACATGTCCATGTAATGGATAGCTGAATGGAATAGCAAGCATCTCAGAAAACTAGGATATCAGTGTGACAAAGAAAGTCTCAGTAGAGAAACCCTGCTTTGGGCCTTTTGCTTACCTATTTTTCTGTTGCTCTGAGTGTCAGGAAAGTCTTTGCCTCAGTCCACACCTTTGTGAACCCTGAAGAAAACAGTTTTCAAATGGAAATGAATGGGCATCACCTGTGGCTCTTTGCTTAATTGCTTTGGAAAAGGATGTGTCTGAATCAGCCTCTTGGCCCTGTGTGAGGCAGTGGCTTAGATTCTTAGCACTTGATGGATCAAAAGAAAGATCCCATATGTCCATCCAAAACCAAAATGGCAAATATTCACTCATTGTGAATGAATTCTTTTACCTTCCTCTGTTAGGATCCTGAATTCCATCAAGGGAGAATAGGAATCCTTTGGGCCAAATGAGTTCTTCAAATCTCTGCACAGGGGCTTGGGTTTTCTCATGACTCAAATTCACATAAAGAATCTAAACCACAGAGTCAGAAGGCCTCAAATTGAAAAAGCCGAGCAGTATTAATGGCAGGCCTATTTGATCACTCCTGGTTTACAGGAAGTGTGTCCAGGCCACCTTGATGTTAGACAAATGAGGGGAACAGGACCTTAATTTGGACACTGACTTGGGCTGTGGACCTCATTGAAAACTCCAGCCAGACGTTATAAGGAGTGTCTATATGGAAGAAGATGAGGACCATGTGGGAGTGTTTTGGTTTTAATTGTGGTCATTTGTGTGGCGGTTGGAAGAGATGACTGTTCCACGGGGCTTGAACTCTGGTGTGATTCCCCTTAGAGACTGAGTTCTTTAACTGACCTCAGAGAAGTATTGCCATGAATTGTGTTGGGATTTTAGCAGGCCACACATGAGAGTCGCCCATGGAACCTGAGATCTAGGCCCAGGTTGGATTTCCACAGAACACTGGGAATTTCAGCCCGGATATTACATACAATTTTTCTTAAAGACTTGGCAGCCATATTTGAGTTTAAAACACACATGAACCTCACATTGTAGATCTCAATGGGCCTGGCTTCATGTGACATTTTGGCCACCCTTAGGGAAACCATGCCTGTGAGAGTGCTCCAGTGCTTTCATTGAAATTAGCTTCTTCACCATTTAATGGTTCCTGAATTAATCGAAGCCCTCAGAGCCGCAAACTTCATCCGTGAAAAATGGCTACAAAATTACCGTGAAATTTTTGATATTTTCATGTTCATCTGGCACTGGAAAAACTTTGGATGTCTTGTTTCTGATCCTGAGTATACCAGACACTGCCTTGATTGACTTTGTTTCATGAAAATGGTGTAGAACAGATATGCCAGTAAGTTGGAGCCTGGTGAGTAGTTGGCCTAGAGCAGTGGTATGCAATTGTGTGATAAAACATCTGTGTTGTGGCCATGTGGATCAGCCATTGGCTTCCAAATGGCTTGGAACTGACATGGTGCAGCCAGCAGACCCATATATGTAAAGGCATCTTGTTATATGGAGAGGATTCACTGCAATGTTCAGAATCATATTGCTATTCACAAGGGGGCAATCTACGTGGGATAGAACCTTGGTTGGTGCATTCTCCTGAAGACCCTGACTCACCACACCTTAAAGAACTCCCTCCACCACTCTGTCCCATTTTAACTCCTTGTATTTCTTGAAGCAAATACCAAACTCCCAGTGGAGCAGCGAGAAACACCACGAAAAGTGGAGGATGACCAATTGGCTTCACAGTCCACACTGAAAGACACTTAGACCCCAGTGTCCATAGTTTACCTACAAAGAGAGAATTCAGCACTGCTGCCTCATGTTCATTTGATAATAAGAAACCATGTCCTCCAAGTAACATAGATGCAGACCCAGCTTTGATGGTCTCTCTACAAAGTAACTAAATCTCCTCAGAACATCAAATATTTCAAGTGCCCACCCTTAGAGGCAGTTTCTCAGAAAGTATTTAGGCCAGCAGAGCTGCATGTTTGTGGAATGTTTACCCTGTCCCTTACTTGTAGAATCTTCTCTACCACCTCCAAAGTTGTAAACTGCTGAGTAATTCCATTCCAGATATATATTCACAGATTTTCTAACTCTTATCCTCTAATTGTGTCTTACTTGAGGAGAATGTAATGTCAAGGCATTGTTCTGGATGAAAGTGGGAAGATTTTTGTGTAGCACATATTTGCATACACATTGGATTCAATTTCCTACTTTCCATTAGAAATGCTGAATCCCTGAAACTAACATATACCCTATTAGGCTCTGACTACTAATCCTAATATGATGGAGAACAATAACACAAACAGAATAGAAATACAGGCAGTTTAGAGGAGGTATGTTTTATAGTTGGAGTTGCCTTTTGCATGGTATAGTGTAGCAGTTATAAATCTAGTCAATTATTTGTTGAAATATTTCTCCATGCGTTTTCAAAGTTAACAAATAAGTGAATTCCTGTCCCCCTTTCTCTGTAGCCTATTCAGCACACGTATTTTTATATGCACATAAAGAATCCTGCCTGGTACCACACGTACGTTCTTGTGAGGTGGCTGACTTGGCAGATACAAATTGGAAGAAGAGATCACTCCTCCTAAATGCTGCTTAAACATTTAATTCAAATGTGAGTGAGCTTCCTAGTTGAACAACATTATACATAAATCAATGTTCAGTAAAATGAATATATTTGGATCTGTGGATGATATACATTTCATGGTGAATTTCGTTTGGCATATATATTGCAATTTTTAATGTCTCTCTCTGTTTGTGTATATAAATATGTATATATATATATATATATATATATATATATATATATATAAATACACTCTCAAGATTTTTCAAAACATGAAATATGTGTCTTATTACACACTTCCTAAATTCATTCATATTTATGTTGTGGATTTATAATCAACTTTTCACAAGATTATTCTCAGAAATATTCATCCACCTGAAATACTTATTTGTTTCTTAGTACTGTTTCCACCCCAGATATGCATTCACGGATTTTCAAACTCTTCGACTCTAATTGTGTCTTACTTGGGGTGAAGGTAATGTAAAGGCATTGTTCTGGATGAGAGTGGGAAGATAATTGTGTAGCATATATTTTATTCACATTCGATTCATTTTCCTATATTCCATTGAATATACTGAATCCCTGACAATAACCCATACCCTACTATACTCTGTCTACTAATCCAAACATGATGGAGAAAAACAACCCAAACATAATAGAAATACAAGCAGTTTAGAGGAGGCATGGGGTATAGTTATACTTGCCATATGCATGATAAATGGTAGGTATTATAAATCTAGTCAATTTTTAATTGAAATAGTTCTCCATGTGTTGTTAAAGTTAACAAATATGTAAATTCCTCTCCCTTTCTCTGTAGCCTATTCAGCACATTTATTTTTATATGCTTATATAGAATTCTACCTGGTATCACACGTTCATTTTTGTGAGGTGACTGACTTGGCAGATACAACTTGTGAGAAGAGATCACTCCTCTAAACGCTGTTGGAACTGAAAATTCAAACTATGGGTGAGCATTCTAGTAGAACAACATTATACATAAATCCTTGTTCAGTAAAATAAATATTTTTGCATCTGTGGATGCTCTATATTTTATGATGAACTTCGATTGGCATATATATTCCTACATTTTAATGTCTCTGTGTGTGTTTTGTGTGTGTGTGTGTGTGTGTGTCTGTATATATATATATATATATATATATATATATATATATATATACACACACATATATATGTATATACACATATATATAATTATGAATATATATATATATATATATATATATATACACTGTCCTGATTTTTAAAATATGAAATATATGTTTCTTAAATACACTCCCTAAGTTCATCCATGTTCAAAAATGTGGATTTATAATAAACTTTTCACAAAATTATTCTCAGAAATATTCATCCACCTTAAATACACATTTGTTTCATAGTTCTGAAAACTAACTTCAGTACATGGTGCTTACAAATCCTAATGTTTGTACAGTAACTGACCCAGATTAACATCAATCAAGTAGATTCGTATGGGACATGATGTGTATTCTGACGTTTATTTTCATTCAACACTGGTACATTACTATTTCTTCAGTTTTTACAAATCATAGGAAATATATATTTCATCCACAAGTTCACAAATTTATACGCATTTGTTTCACAATCACTTCCTGCTTCATGAAACATGTATTCCTCCAGGTTTCTTGACTGGTCTTTTCATGAGACTTCTTTCCAAACACATTATTTTCGATTTCCATAATCACTTTTGAAGCAAAACTCACACACCCTTCATGATAAACCATAAACTTAATGTGGCCATTAGATATTTCACTGGTTGGAATGAATGTTTGTATGTCAATATAAGATTTCCTGTATTTTTTCAGATATAATTTCAATCCATTATTTAAAGTCAGAACCAGATATATTATTTATTCAGAGTATGGTCTATTCATGCAGTATCTCTATATGCACAGACAAAGGGTACACCTCTTTTTACCCCCATTACTAATTTATACGTCTTGAATATGTTGCTGCCAGAAATGGTGGAAGAAAGAGTCATGTCACCTGATCTACATGTACGTTTTATCACAGTAATATTCTGGACAAAAAAAGCAAAGGTCACACTTAAGATTGTAGCAAAGACTAAATGAAAAGTGAGCATGGATTACTAAACATCCATGTCCAGGTTGCCTAATGCTGTCAAATGTCAATCCTATTGGTCACTACATATTTGTTTCTTTCTTAGATTATATATTCAAACTCAACCCTCTTGAAAATATCTAATCCTATCACTCACTTTATACTTTGCCTGATTTCGTAATGTCTCTATTGATATCAGCTTTCCTAACTATTTTCCCCAGTTCATCATTGTGACAGTCTCTTCACTTGTGCTGACATTAACATTCACTGTCTACCGGAAAACCTATTGCTAAACAACATTTGGTCCAAATCCTATACTCACTCTTCTTTCTAAACCTACTGAGAATCTTCCGAATCCTACCGACTATCCCTTTTGACTGGAAGTTCTCTTCTACATTTAATCATCCATGGTACAAGGACCTAAGCCATTGTATATCGATTTACCTGACACATCAGTGCAGAACATAATTCAAAGCTACGTATCCCAATCAAGGGCCCAATGCCCTTTTGGGCTTCATATCTTAGCTAGATTTCTGTTTTCATACTTATATTTCACCTATATATTCTTGTAAATATCGCAGTTTCCCAATACCATTATTCATCGCGCAGAAAGATTCCTAATCCAAATCGAACCTGTTAGTTAACCTAACCATACACTGTTCAGTCAATTTAACTTTACAGAAGAGCAGGGATAGAGTTGGTCTTACAATACAGGAATATAGGGGATCTTCCACATGCTGAGAAACTCAAAGGTCCATGCAGAAATGATTCCTGGAGAAGTTGTAAGCAGCTATGGAGGACCTAAGAGAGCAAAAGTCATCCTCCATGGAAAACAACCTGGTCAGGATGAAGGGTTGTGTCTGAATCAGCTTCTCTCTTCTTAATGTAGAGAAGATGGACCAAACCAGGCCTGTGTGGAGAGCTGTTCCCAGGTGCCAATGGTTGATATACCAATCTAACTTGTGAAAGTGTCACAGGAAGTAGGGGCAGCCTCCATCTCATGGGACCCTTGAAAGCAATTGTTAGGACAAAGTGGTTGCCACGGCAGTAACCTCATTCAGTTCCTGAATGAAGTGACCTACCTCTCTTCCTTGATGACGGATCTCTCTGAACTTGGGATCCAGGAAGCCAGGCACCCAGAGTCAGTCCCAGTTTCTTTCCCAGTGGGCTCAGTTGTTTGGAATAACCAAGGACAGAGTAAGTCTTCCTTGGTACCTACTGATGTGAGGATTGCCAAATGCCAGGAGAGCTCTGAAAAGGGGAATTTCCTGAGAAAGCAGGTAGTGGCTCACCACTGGCTCCTGAAAACTTCACAGTGTTGGCCAAGGAGACCAGATCTGAGAAGGACAGGCCATTTCAAGGAAACATAGTATGGCCCATCAGTCAGAGTACATTCCAATTAGTCACAGACCTACTTGAATAAAGGAGGTGTCGTTGTGGGTGTGGTTGTGATTTTGTGGTTTAGTCTCATGTTCTGAGAATAGGTAAGAAAGGCGGTTTGTTTGTTTTGGAGTGGACTGTTTATAGTAAGTCATTTGACAAGGCGATTGTTTGTATGCCTGTGTATCCCACTGTGTCCGTGGTTGTAGACATTATAAAAGATAATGCATCAATGGATGTGTCCTGTCTAGTAGAAAGCTTGCCAACATTCATCCTGCCCAATTTATGAGTGGACTGCAGGTTGCTTTAGGGACGGGCAACACCTACTATCTTCCGGAGTTCCTGTTTTCTTCCCGAATTCTGCCACTCTTCAGAGCAGGCTCATGGTTTTCTGTCCAAGATATGTACCACCTCCAAGCTCTGTGACATGTCCATGTAATGGATAGCTGAATGGAATAGCAAGCATCTCAGAAAACTAGGATATCAGTGTGACAAAGAAAGTCTCAGTAGAGAAACCCTGCTTTGGGCCTTTTGCTTACCTATTTTTCTGTTGCTCTGAGTGTCAGGAAAGTCTTTGCCTCAGTCCACACCTTTGTGAACCCTGAAGAAAACAGTTTTCAAATGGAAATGAATGGGCATCACCTGTGGCTCTTTGCTTAATTGCTTTGGAAAAGGATCTGTCTGAATCAGCCTCTTGGCCCTGTGTGAGGCAGTGGCTTAGATTCTTAGCACCTGATGGATCAAAAGAAAGATCCCATATGTCCATCCAAAACCAAAATGGCAAATATTCACTCATTGTGAATGAATTCTTTTACCTTCCTCTGTTAGGATCCTGAATTCCATCAAGGGAGAATAGGAATCCTTTGGGCCAAATGAGTTCTTCAAATCTCTGCACAGGGGCTTGGGTTTTCTCATGACTCAAATTCACATAAAGAATCTAAACCACAGAGTCAGAAGGCCTCAAATTGAAAAAGCCGAGCAGTATTAATGGCAGGCCTATTTGATCACTCCTGGTTTACAGGAAGTGTGTCCAGGCCACCTTGATGTTAGACAAATGAGGGGAACAGGACCTTAATTTGGACACTGACTTGGGCTGTGGACCTCATTGAAAACTCCAGCCAGACGTTATAAGGAGTGTCTATATGGAAGAAGATGAGGACCATGTGGGAGTGTTTTGGTTTTAATTGTGGTCATTTGTGTGGCGGTTGGAAGAGATGACTGTTCCACGGGGCTTGAACTCTGGTGTGATTCCCCTTAGAGACTGAGTTCTTTAACTGACCTCAGAGAAGTATTGCCATGAATTGTGTTGGGATTTTAGCAGGCCACACATGAGAGTCGCCCATGGAACCTGAGATCTAGGCCCAGGTTGGATTTCCACAGAACACTGGGAATTTCAGCCCGGATATTACATACAATTTTTCTTAAAGACTTGGCAGCCATATTTGAGTTTAAAACACACATGAACCTCACATTGTAGATCTCAATGGGCCTGGCTTCATGTGACATTTTGGCCACCCTTAGGGAAACCATGCCTGTGAGAGTGCTCCAGTGCTTTCATTGAAATTAGCTTCTTCACCATTTAATGGTTCCTGAATTAATTGAAGCCCTCAGAGCCGCAAACTTCATCCGTGAAAAATGGCTAGAAAATTACCGTGAAATTTTTGATATTTTCATGTTCATCTGGCACTGGAAAAACTTTGGATGTCTTGTTTCTGATCCTGAGTATACCAGACACTGCCTTGATTGACTTTGTTTCATGAAAATGGTGTAGAACAGATATGCCAGTAAGTTGGAGCCTGGTGAGTAGTTGGCCTAGAGCAGTGGTATGCAATTGTGTGATAAAACATCTGTGTTGTGGCCATGTGGATCAGCCATTGGCTTCCAAATGGCTTGGAACTGACATGGTGCAGCCAGCAGACCCATATATGTAAAGGCATCTTGTTATATGGAGAGGATTCACTGCAATGTTCAGAATCATATTGCTATTCACAAGGGGGCAATCTACGTGGGATAGAACCTTGGTTGGTGCATTCTCCTGAAGACCCTGACTCACCACACCTTAAAGAACTCCCTCCACCACTCTGTCCCATTTTAACTCCTTGTATTTCTTGAAGCAAATACCAAACTCCCAGTGGAGCAGCGAGAAACACCACGAAAAGTGGAGGATGACCAATTGGCTTCACAGTCCACACTGAAAGACACTTAGACCCCAGTGTCCATAGTTTACCTACAAAGAGAGAATTCAGCACTGCTGCCTCATGTTCATTTGATAATAAGAAACCATGTCCTCCAAGTAACATAGATGCAGACCCAGCTTTGATGGTCTCTCTACAAAGTAACTAAATCTCCTCAGAACATCAAATATTTCAAGTGCCCACCCTTAGAGGCAGTTTCTCAGAAAGTATTTAGGCCAGCAGAGCTGCATGTTTGTGGAATGTTTACCCTGTCCCTTACTTGTAGAATCTTCTCTACCACCTCCAAAGTTGTAAACTGCTGAGTAATTCCATTCCAGATATATATTCACAGATTTTCTAACTCTTATCCTCTAATTGTGTCTTACTTGAGGAGAATGTAATGTCAAGGCATTGTTCTGGATGAAAGTGGGAAGATTTTTGTGTAGCACATATTTGCATACACATTGGATTCAATTTCCTACTTTCCATTAGAAATGCTGAATCCCTGAAACTAACATATACCCTATTAGGCTCTGACTACTAATCCTAATATGATGGAGAACAATAACACAAACAGAATAGAAATACAGGCAGTTTAGAGGAGGTATGTTTTATAGTTGGAGTTGCCTTTTGCATGGTATAGTGTAGCAGTTATAAATCTAGTCAATTATTTGTTGAAATATTTCTCCATGCGTTTTCAAAGTTAACAAATAAGTGAATTCCTGTCCCCCTTTCTCTGTAGCCTATTCAGCACACGTATTTTTATATGCACATAAAGAATCCTACCTGGTACCACACGTACGTTCTTGTGAGGTGGCTGACTTGGCAGATACAAATTGGAAGAAGAGATCACTCCTCCTAAATGCTGCTTAAACATTTAATTCAAATGTGAGTGAGCTTCCTAGTTGAACAACATTATACATAAATCAATGTTCAGTAAAATGAATATATTTGGATCTGTGGATGATATACATTTCATGGTGAATTTCGTTTGGCATATATATTGCAATTTTTAATGTCTCTCTCTGTTTGTGTATATAAATATGTATATATATATATATATATATATATATATATATATATATATATAAATACACTCTCAAGATTTTTCAAAACATGAAATATGTGTCTTATTACACACTTCCTAAATTCATTCATATTTATGTTGTGGATTTATAATCAACTTTTCACAAGATTATTCTCAGAAATATTCATCCACCTGAAATACTTATTTGTTTCTTAGTACTGTTTCCACCCCAGATATGCATTCACGGATTTTCAAACTCTTCGACTCTAATTGTGTCTTACTTGGGGTGAAGGTAATGTAAAGGCATTGTTCTGGATGAGAGTGGGAAGATAATTGTGTAGCATATATTTTATTCACATTCGATTCATTTTCCTATATTCCATTGAATATACTGAATCCCTGACAATAACCCATACCCTACTATACTCTGTCTACTAATCCAAACATGATGGAGAAAAACAACCCAAACATAATAGAAATACAAGCAGTTTAGAGGAGGCATGGGGTATAGTTATACTTGCCATATGCATGATAAATGGTAGGTATTATAAATCTAGTCAATTTTTAATTGAAATAGTTCTCCATGTGTTGTTAAAGTTAACAAATATGTAAATTCCTCTCCCTTTCTCTGTAGCCTATTCAGCACATTTATTTTTATATGCTTATATAGAATTCTACCTGGTATCACACGTTCATTTTTGTGAGGTGACTGACTTGGCAGATACAACTTGTGAGAAGAGATCACTCCTCTAAACGCTGTTGGAACTGAAAATTCAAACTATGGGTGAGCATTCTAGTAGAACAACATTATACATAAATCCTTGTTCAGTAAAATAAATATTTTTGCATCTGTGGATGCTCTATATTTTATGATGAACTTCGATTGGCATATATATTCCTACATTTTAATGTCTCTGTGTGTGTTTTGTGTGTGTGTGTGTGTGTGTGTGTCTGTATATATATATATATATATATATATATATATATATATATATATATACACACACACATATATATGTATATACACATATATATAATTATGAATATATATATATATATATATAAATATATATATATATATATATATATATATATATACACTGTCCTGATTTTTAAAATATGAAATATATGTTTCTTAAATACACTCCCTAAGTTCATCCATGTTCAAAAATTTGGATTTATAATAAACTTTTCACAAAATTATTCTCAGAAATATTCATCCACCTGAAATACACATTTGTTTCATAGTTCTGAAAACTAACTTCAGTACATGGTGCTTACAAATCCTAATATTTGTACAGTAACTGACCCAGATTAACATCAATCAAGTAGATTCGTATGGGACATGATGTGTATTCTGACGTTTATTTTCATTCAACACTGGTACATTACTATTTCTTCAGTTTTTACAAATCATAGGAAATATATATTTCATCCACAAGTTCACAAATTTATACGCATTTGTTTCACAATCACTTTCTGCTTCATGAAACATGTATTCCTCCAGGTTTCTTGACTGGTCTTTTCATGAGACTTCTTTCCAAACACATTATTTTCGATTTCCATAATCACTTTTGAAGCAAAACTCACACACCCTTCATGATAAACCATAAACTTAATGTGGCCATTAGATATTTCACTGGTTGGAATGAATGTTTGTATGTCAATATAAGATTTCCTGTATTTTTTCAGATATAATTTCAATCCATTATTTAAAGTCAGAACCAGATATATTATTTATTCACAGTATGGTCTATTCATGCAGTATCTCTATATGCACAGACAAAGGGTACACCTCTTTTTACCCCCATTACTAATTTATACGTCTTGAATATGTTGCTGCCAGAAATGGTGGAAGAAAGAGTCATGTCACCTGATCTACATGTACGTTTTATCACAGTAATATTCTGGACAAAAAAAGCAAAGGTCACACTTAAGATTGTAGCAAAGACTAAATGAAAAGTGAGCATGGATTACTAAACATCCATGTCCAGGTTGCCTAATGCTGTCAAATGTCAATCCTATTGGTCACTACATATTTGTTTCTTTCTTAGATTATATATTCAAACTCAACCCTCTTGAAAATATCTAATCCTATCACTCACTTTATACTTTGCCTGATTTCGTAATGTCTCTATTGATATCAGCTTTCCTAACTATTTTCCCCAGTTCATCATTGTGACAGTCTCTTCACTTGTGCTGACATTAACATTCACTGTCTACCGGAAACCCTATTGCTAAACAACATTTGGTCCAAATCCTATACTCACTCTTCTTTCTAAACCTACTGAGAATCTTCCGAATCCTACCGACTATCCCTTTTGACTGGA
Source organism: Callospermophilus lateralis (assembly GCF_048772815.1). NCBI lineage: Eukaryota > Metazoa > Chordata > Mammalia > Rodentia > Sciuridae > Callospermophilus > Callospermophilus lateralis. The sequence goes on from NW_027513420.1 coordinate 1,685,848, forward strand.
AGTTCTCTTCTACATTTAATCATCCATGGTACAAGGACCTAAGCCATTGTATATCGATTTACCTGACACATCAGTGCAGAACATAATTCAAAGCTACGTATCCCAATCAAGGGCCCAATGCCCTTTTGGGCTTCATATCTTAGCTAGATTTCTGTTTTCATACTTATATTTCACCTATATATTCTTGTAAATATCGCAGTTTCCCAATACCATTATTCATCGCGCAGAAAGATTCCTAATCCAAATCGAACCTGTTAGTTAACCTAACCATACACTGTTCAGTCAATTTAACTTTACAGAAGAGCAGGGATAGAGTTGGTCTTACAATACAGGAATATAGGGGATCTTCCACATGCTGAGAAACTCAAAGGTCCATGCAGAAATGATTCCTGGAGAAGTTGTAAGCAGCTATGGAGGACCTAAGAGAGCAAAAGTCATCCTCCATGGAAAACAACCTGGTCAGGATGAAGGGTTGTGTCTGAATCAGCTTCTCTCTTCTTAATGTAGAGAAGATGGACCAAACCAGGCCTGTGTGGAGAGCTGTTCCCAGGTGCCAATGGTTGATATACCAATCTAACTTGTGAAAGTGTCACAGGAAGTAGGGGCAGCCTCCATCTCATGGGACCCTTGAAAGCAATTGTTAGGACAAAGTGGTTGCCACGGCAGTAACCTCATTCAGTTCCTGAATGAAGTGACCTACCTCTCTTCCTTGATGACGGATCTCTCTGAACTTGGGATCCAGGAAGCCAGGCACCCAGAGTCAGTCCCAGTTTCTTTCCCAGTGGGCTCAGTTGTTTGGAATAACCAAGGACAGAGTAAGTCTTCTTGGTACCTACTGATGTGAGGATTGCCAAATGCCAGGAGAGTTCTGAAAAGGGGAATTTCCTGAGAAAGCAGGTAGTGGCTCACCACTGGCTCCTGAAAACTTCACAGTGTTGGCCAAGGAGACCAGATCTGAGAAGGACAGGCCATTTCAAGGAAACATAGTATGGCACATCAGTCAGAGTACATTCCAATTAGTCACAGACCTACTTGAATAAAGGAGTTGTCGTTGTGGGTGTGGTTGTGATTTTGTGGTTTAGTCTCATGTTCTGAGAATAGGTAAGAAAGGCGGTTTGTTTGTTTTGGAGTGGACTGTTTATAGTAAGTCATTTGACAAGGCGATTGTTGGTATGCCTGTGTATCCCTCTGTGTCCGTGGTTGTAGACATTATAAAAGATAATGCATCAATGGATGTGTCCTGTCTAGTAGAAAGTTTGCCAACATTCATCCTGCCCAATTTATGAGTGGACTGCAGGTTGCTTTAGGGACAGGCAACACCCACTATCTTCTGAAGTTCCTGTTTTCTTCCTGAATTCTGGCCACTCTCCCGAGTAGGCTCATGGTTTTCTGTCCAAGATATGTACCACCTCCAAGCTCTGTGACATGTTCATGTACTGGATAGCTGAATGGAATAGCAAGCATCTCAGAAAACTCAGATAACAGTGTGACAAAGAAAGTCTCAGTAGAGAAACCCTGCTTTGGGCCTTTTGCTTACCTATTTTTCTGTTGCTCTGAGTGTCAGGAAGGTCTTTGCCTCAGTCCTCCAATTTGTGAAGCCTTAAGAAAACAGTTTTCAAATGGAAATGAATGGGCATCACCTGTGTATCTTTGCTTAATTGCTTTGGAAAGGGATGTGTCTGAATCAGCCACTTGGCCCTGTGTAAGGCAGTGGCTTAGATTCTCAGCACCTGTTGGAACTAAAGAAAGATTCCATGTGTGCTTTCAAAACCAAAATGGCAAAAAGATCAGTCACTGTGTATGGAGTATCTTGCCTTACTCTGATAGGTTTCTGATCTCCATCAAGTGAGAATATGGATCCTTTGAGTCAAATGAGTTCTTCAAAGCCCTGGAGAGGCTAGCCCATATGAGCTTGGGTTTTTTCATTATTCCAAATCACATAAAGAATCTATACCTGACAGTCAGTAGGCCTCAAATTGGAGAAGCAGAGCAGTATTAAGGCCAGGCTTATTTTATCACTCCTGGTTCACAGGAATGGTGTCCAGGCCTAGCTGGCTTTAATCAAATAAGGGACAAGGGAGCTTGTTTTGGATACCGTCTTGTGCTGCACCCCTCATGGAAACCTCCAGCCAGAGGTTATAATGAGTGTCTATATGGAAGAAGGTGAGGACCATGTGGGAGTGTTTTGGTTTTAATTGTGTTCATTTGTGTAGCAGTTGGAAGAAATGACTGGATCCACCAGGGCTGGAACTTTGGTATGATTCTCCTTAGTGACTGAGTTCTGTCAGAGAAGTATTGTCATGAATTGTGTTGCGATTTTAGAATGCCATGCATGAGAGTCGCCCTTGGAAACTGAAATCTAGGCCAAGGGTGGCTTTCGACTGATCACTGGGAATCTCAGCCAGGATATCACATGATTTTATTCTGAAAGACTTGACAGGCATAGTTGAGAGTCAAAACACTCATGGACCTCACATTGTAGACCTCAATGGGCTGGGCTTCATGTGACCGTTTGGCTACTCTTTGGGAAGCCTTGCCTTTGAGAGTTCTCCAGAGCATTCATTGAAATGAGGTTCCTCAACATTAAATGGTTCCTGAATGAATTGAAACCCACAGTTTCTCCAACTTCATCCTTGAAAACTGGCTAGATAAACACCCTGAAATTTTTAAAACTCCCATGACCAGGTGGCACTGGAGAACCTTTGGATCTCCTGTTGCTGATCATGAGTGTACCAGACAGTGCCTTGATTGACTGGGTTTCATGAAAATGGTGAAGAACAGAGATGCCAGTAATTTGCACTGCTGAATAGTGGGCCCAGAGCAGTGGTGTGCAGGTGTGTGATAAAATATCTGAGGTGGGGCCGTGTGGATATTCAATTGACTTCCAAATGCCTTTTGGCTGCCATGGTGCATCCAGCAGAACCTTACATCTTAAGGCATCTTATTATATGGAGAGGTTTCAAGGCAATGTTCAGAATCAGGTGGGTATGGTCAAGGAAAAAGCTATGTGAAATAGAAGCCTGGTTGGTGCATTCTCCTGCAGTTTCTGACCCACCACACGTGACAGAACTCCCTCCAGCACTGTGTCGCAGTTGAACTCCTTGTATTTCGTGAAGCAAATACCAAACTCCCAGTGCAGCACCAAGAAACACCACAGAAATGGAGGATGATCAAATGGCTTCACAGTCCACACAGGGAGACACTTAGCCCCCAATGGCCACAGTTTACCTACCAAGAGATAATTCAGCACTGCTGCCTCATGTTCATTGGAAAATAAGAAACCATGCTCTCCATTCACATAGATGCAGACCCAGCTTTGATGGTCTCACTAGAAAAGAAGCTAAACCTTCTGACAACAAAATATATTTAAAGTATCCAACCTCAGAGGCAGTTTCTCAAGAAGTCTTTAGGCCAGCAGAGCTCTATGTTTGTGGAGTGTTTACCTCTTAGACCAGGATGTAAGAAAAGAACACTGACTCCAATTAAAATCAAATTAAAGTAACCTTATTATTTCCACTGGCTGGGCTGCCACTCCCTCCCAAAATTGCGAGAACAAGAGAGCAACCCCACCTTTACTACAGCCCAGGTTTGTAGCCCAGAATGTTACACAAAAATGGGGTAACAGATAATAGAACTCTGACAAGCATCACACTAATGGGAGTTTACATTTTTTTTTTTTTTGCTAGCCCCAACATCAAAATTTATGAGGACCATTAGAGCCTCAGAGAGGGTCATTGTCTGGCCACAAAAGGCCAATATTTATGAGGTGTGACAAAGTTTCAGAGAGGGCTGCTATCTGGTCAGAGAGCCATGCACGGGTGAGTTCAAGGCACGGGCAGTCATTCCAAGCAGGTTCAGAATTTGCAGTAATTTACAGTAAAGCCAAAATGATTTTTTCATGGCTTTGATGCAAGATGGCTCCCAATTTTAATAAAAGATAAGGTTGGGTGTATAATTCCCCCCTTTTCTTATGTGTCCCTTTGTAATCCTTGATAGGTTAGTGGAAAAGCACTGAGGAAATTTTAATCCCTCAGTTAACAGTCACCAAATTTTTAGAACTCACCGAAAACCAGTCTCCCTGATATTACCTGACTTAATTAATTACTTATATTGATAGTCTATTTATTTTTGGCTCCATTGGTGTAAGTAGAGAGTCGTCTCTCATTTTGGCTTTTTCTCACCTGAGAAAGGGTGACATGAGTGTGCATGGCGTGAGGGACATGAGTTGCCTTTTTGAAGTCAGTTCTTTTTGAAGTCTTGTTGAGGAAGAACAGGTTGTAAAGTCATCTGGGGATGGGTTCTTCTATGAGAGAAACAAAAAACATGAGTATTGAATAAATGTTGCAGTAGCTGGATCATGTCACTGTATGAAGTACCCTCACCAGTCTTTAATATCCCCAATTATCAGGACTGTGAACTAAATATTTAACTTTTAGTGATACAGTTGTCCCTCCCCATAATATACAGTTTAATAATTTAATGTCATCTGATTTTGCAGAATCCTTTCACTAGTATGACCTCTGTGTTTAATAGAGAAACATTTAATTCTGTTACTCAGGGCTGGATAATTGTACTAGCATACACCAAGCCTACTTGTGTAGGTTAGGAATATCTGTAGGCCTTAAACTAAAAACTTCTGCCTCTGGCAGCTCCTCTTGATAGTCTATTTTTATAGTTATCAGGCATTCCTCTCTGAGAATCCTTCTTTGTAGCCAACAGTTTTACTTATTTTGGGAGGCTAACATAAAGTGTATACCTTAAAATATTATTATTATTATTATTATTATTATTATTATTATTATTATTATTATTTAAAATGCCCAGGATTGGCTGTATTTTGGTTTTAACTGTCTTTGCTAAGTGTTTAAGATGAAGCAGTCAAACTGACTTTTCTTTCTATCTATTATAAGCAGTCAGCTGAGCTTTTATGGGAGTCATTTTTTGGGAAACTTGAGAGCAGCTTCTCAGTTCTGCTAGTGCAATTTGAGCTATCTGGGTCCAGGTCTTGCTTGACCATGTGGCTTCCCTCAGAAGCATCAGGTATGTCTCCCTTTCCTGATGACTCACCTCTTTGTAGCAAATGCACTGATTGGCTTTCTGTTCTCCAGTGGTCTCATTAATCTCTCTGATCGGGAGGTTATGTGGCCCAGAGTTGCAAAGCTCATAGAGAAATCCCTTGTTCCCTGCATTCAGACTGACTCAGAGGGCAAGAGTCAAATATCGTTTTTTTTGGACCTTTTTATTTAACTTTAATTTTCAATCCTAATCTGAAACAACCAGCAAATGAATTTTAACAGCCATATATTAAGAGTACTGTGCTTTAATGTCTATAAGTTTATAATTATTTATATATTATTAATTGGGATCTTATTATTCTGTCTGTCTTGTAGTTGATGACTTATTATCTTAAATTAACCCATGTTGTGTTCTTAAAGCAACACTCCTGTAAAACACCAACAGGGAATCTTTAGATCACTTATAAGGAAATTAAAAAATAAAATTTTTTTAACAAGAGTAAAAATACTTAGTTCATGTAATAGCTACCCTGAATTTTTTGGGTGAGTTATATATTATATCATCTTTTTGAGATCCTAGTAATCTTGACAGAAAAAAAAATTTGAACATAACTTTAAATGAAATAAAATCTGACCTACTGCTTTCGTAGTCATTCTCACATGTAGTAAGATGGGACACAGAGTCTTATCTCAGGTAAGCAGGGCTCCTTATAAACCTTAAATGCTTTAGTTCTAAAGCTGATCTTTGTTTTTTAAATATCATTTTACAAAGTTTACATAAATTTTTTGAGGTCACATGAACATTAACTCACACCATATGATATCACATTTAAAACATGAATTAAAGTATGGCTGAAAGATTTTAACCTTTACATAGATTAGGGTCTCATTAACTTGAAAATACATTTAAATTGTTCCACAATGTAAAAAGTAACATAAAACTTTACATATATTATTGATAACAGGTAAATAAATCCCCAATATATATTTTATTTACCATACAACTTCAGAACACCTGCTTGATATAATGCTCTTTTAAAGTTTCTATCTTATAGAGTTTTATAACTGGAAGATATGAGCACATTAATAGCATCACAATTACATTGATGTTTCTACATTAACCAAGTTTAGCTTTTAAAGAAATGGCAGTACAGTGCTCTAAAATAACAGTTCTTAATTAAACAGTTGTTTAATTTTTATGGTTGCCTGCTCTAGAAAATTTAAATCTTAATAAACTAAATGTTATGGGTAAACTTATGTTTAAGAAATTTTTGTCTCTTTAACACATGACTGATTTTTACAATCTTATACAGACTTTAGTACAAACTTATACAGACCTTAGTATATCAATCAGATATCAAACAAAAGTACTCATGAATGAGTAATCCCATATCAAATTTACTTTACTTATTTATCAAAATATTAGACAAATGTTTTGAACAGTGTAAGCCATTTTTTTGATTGAAAAAAAAGTCCTGGAACATAGGCATATTAGACCTTTTGTAGACATTAATACTTTATTAGATTTTTGAACACCTAGAAAAACTTGTAAGCTTAAATTTAAAGAAATTTATATTTATCAGTTTACCCAATTTAAATTGAAACATTTAAATCACGTGAATTAAAGATCTTTGGATCCACTTTTTAAAATTGTTTTTATGAGTGCTTTTTAATATGAGTGCTCCTTATATATGTTAATTTGTGTATCATATATATGATATACGGACATATGTATACATATATAGACATACAACACATAACAAATTGTGCACACATAATAAAAGTGAAGGCCTTGTAGCTTTTCACAGGTGAAATCTCCACTGCAATGATTTAAAAATTCCACAGTTGGTCAAAGATATTACTGATCAGAAAAACATTAACCTAGGTCTGTAGGAGCAAAATAATGAGCTCAAAAAATAAATAAAGAATCTAAGGAAAAAAAATATGAGTGCTAGAAAAAATGACTGGCCAGTAATAAGTAAATACCATACAATTTACTTTTTTTTTCCTTAGGCCTCAAATAAGTCTCCTACTAAGCTTACAGGCTTCTTTCATTTGTATTTCAAAATAATCCCTGGCTGAGGTCTGGAAGAAGCAGGAAAAAATGGCTATTCTGAGCAGAAACCTTAGGCCTAAGGTATTTTAACCATTATTTTCAGGTTAGGATGTTGAAAATTATGATACAAGTTTAAGATACAATTCACAAAATTTTATATCTTTACAAGTTGTTTTGTCAACAGATATCATACTATGATTTAGTATCCTTGTCCAAATTAATGCACTGGTACACACAGGGACATTTTCCCAGGCTACCTAATTTAAAATTGGTGAAAAAAAGACTGAATGATTGGGAAGTTACTTGCCAACTTGGAAGTAGAGTTCTTTAGTTTTCCATCCTAAGTATTTATGTTCTCTGACATGAATTATCTGAAACCATAAACTAAACAATTACCTAAACCCGACTTTTAACTGCAAGATTGTGAAATGCTTCAAAAACCCATTCAGATACCAGATTGGTACAATGAAACATCATCATTTAGACACAAATTCAGCTAAGATCATTTCCAAGAAACAATTTATAATATTAACACATTATTGCACATGTCTTAAAGGGCCAGAAAAAAGGCACAAGACAGGCAGAAATGAACTCCAGACAATGGCTGACAGACAGAACCCTTTAAAACAGAGCAAATAAGAGAAAAATCTCCTTCCCCAGTGGCACCACAGATGTCCCCAAAAGGGGACCAAATGTTTTCACAGAGGAGCAACCTGAAATGTAAAATAAAGTGTCTCCATGGTGACTTTACTGCATTTAGTGTCCCCTTTTTGTTTTTCTCTTTTTTTAAGAAGACAGAGGCTGCATTATCCTTACAGTGCAGGGAACGAAGGAGGGAATTCCCTGAAGAAACAGGGCTTTGGCAGATGCTGGGAGATACTCAGTTCTTCATTCCCCAGCAGGCATTGCCATCTGCACTGGGTCTGCTCCAGGCAGCCAGCTAGGGGCTTCTCTCATTCTGCTTAACAAATGGTGGTAAAGTTCATCACATTTCCTTAAAACACAGTCCAAAGGGGTGTCAGGCTTACTTGCTTTGTTACCCATTTTCACGTTCAATATCCTTAAGATTTTATCACAGAAATCACAAAACAAAATACACAAAAACAAAAAAACAAAAAAACATATAGAACACAGAACAAAACACACACACACACACACACACACACAAAAAAAAAAAAAAAAAAATAACAGAATCCCGGTGCCAAAACAGAAAAACAGAGGAGCAATTCAACGTCTTGCTAAAGCTCTGGGGTAGGAGCACGTGCATGTCCCTCGGCACCTCTCTAACCTTGAAAGGAATTTCCTACAGAACGGAACAGAGGACAGAACGATTCTCATTACTGTCCTGGACAGGAGTGTATGTGAGCCTCCCCAGGCCACCTCTCTGTCATTAGAAGAGATCTCCCTTAACCATATATAAGATGTTATCAAGGTGCCACTTACCTATGGAGGCCTCCTCCACCAGGTGCTTGCTAATAGTTTCAGTGCGGTGGTTCACTGCAGTGCTCCCCAGACCGACGGCTCACTCCAAGGCCTTGGAACATCTCAAGTTGTGCACCCCCTAGAGTGGCTCCCCAGCCCGTAGCCCTGGAGGGAAGGCCAGCTTCAGAATTTTCAGCAATCTGGCCTTGTGATCTGGTCGGGCAGGGTCATCTCACTGGGGAACTCCAAAATGTTGGACTAGGATGCAAGAAAAGACCACTGACTCCAATTAAAATCAAATTAAGGCAAGCTTATTATTAAAACTGGCCAGGCTGCCTCTCCCTCCAAAAATGGCGGGAACAAGACAGCAACACCACCTTTCCTACAGCCCAGCTATATAGCCCAGAAAGTTACACAAAAAGGGGGTTACAGATAACAGAACTTTGAAAGCATCACACTAATGGTAGTTTACATTTTTTTTGCTGGCCCCAACATCAGAAATTATGAGGACCATTAGAGACTCAGAGAGGGTCGTTGTCTGGCCTGGGAAGGCCAATATTTATTAGGTGTCACTAATGTTTCAGAGAGCACTGTAATCTGGTCAGAGAGCCAGGCATGGATGAGTTCAAGGCACGGGCACGCATTCCAAGCAGGTTCAGAATTTGCAGTAATTTATAGTAAAGCCCAAATTATCTTTTCACGGCTTTCTGGCAAGATGGCTCCCAATTCTAATAAAAGATCAGGTTGGGTCTATCAAGCCTGTCCTTTACTTTTGGAAACTCCTCTACAACCTGCAAGGTTGTGAACTCCTGACCATTTTACATTCCAGATATGTATTCACAGATTTTCTAACTCTTGTCCTCCAACTGTGTTTTACTTGGGGTGAAGGTAATATCAAGGCATTGTTCTGGATGAGAGTGGGAAGATTTTTGTGTAGCACATATTTGCATACACATTTAGGAGATCACTCCTCCTAAACACTGTTGGAACAGAAAATTCAATCTATGGGGGAGCTTCCTAGCTGTACAACATTATACATAAATTCAAGTTCATTAAATAAATAGTTTTGGATCAGTGGATGATATATATTTCAAGATGGATTTAAATTGGCATATATATTGCTACATTTTAATGTCCATGTGACTTTTGTGTTTATAATGTTTTGTGATTTATGTGGATTTATAATCAAATTTTCACAAGATTGTTCTCAGAAATATTCATCCAACTTAAATACATACTTTTTTCCTAGTACTGAAAAGTAACTTCAGTGAATGGTGCATAAAAATCCTAATATTTCTACAGTAACTGACCCAGATTAACATCAATGCAAGTAGATTCCTATGGGACATGATGTGTATTTTGATGTTCATTTTTATTCATCACCGGTACATTACTATTTCTGCAGTTTATGCACATTATGTATAGTATGATATATAATGTTCAATCACTTCCTGCTTGAGAACACATGTATTCTTACAGGTTTCTTGACTATTCTTTTCATGAGACTTCTTTCCAAACACATTATTTTTGATTTCCATAATCACTTTTGAAACAAAACTCACACACCTTTCGGGATAAACCACAACCATAATATTACCATTAGATGTATAACTGGTTGCAGTGAATGATTGTATATCAATGTGAGATTTCTTTTATATTTTCAGATATCAATTCAATCCATTATTTAAAGTGGAACCAGTTATATTATTTATTCACATGATGGTCAATTGATGCATTATCAATATATTCTATGACACAGGGTATACCCCTTTGTACCCCCAATACTAATTTATATTTCTTCAAAATAGTGCTCCCAGAAATGGTGGAAGGAATATTCATGTCACCTGATCTACATATACATTTTATCACAATAATATTCTGGACACAAAATGCAAAGGTCACACTTATGATTTTACCAAAGCCTAAATAAAAAGTGAGCATGGATTAATAAAAACATCCATGTCCTGGTTACCTAATGCTCTCAAAAGTCAATCCAATTTGTGACAACATATTAGTTTCTGCCTAAGATTATATATTCAGACTCAAACCGTTGAAAATGTCTAAACAAATTACACACTTTATACTTTTACTGACTTCCTACTGTCTCTATTTATATCTGCTTTCCTACATATTTTCCCCAATTCGTCATTGTGCTGACATTTACATTCACTCTCTACCCGAAACCTTATTTGTAAAGAACTTTTGGTACAAATGCTATACTAACTCTTCTTTCTAAATCTACTGACTATCTTGCTAATCCTACAGACTATCCCTTTTTTATTGGATATTCTGTATGTTATTCAATCATCCAGTGTATAAGATCCTATTTCTTTGTATATCGATTTATCTGAGACATCTGTGCAGAATATAATTCAAAGCAAAGTATGCTACTCAAGGGCCCAATGTCCTACTTGGCTTCAAGTCTTCCCTAGATTTCTGTTTCCATACTTATATTTAACCTATATATTCTTGTAAATATCTCAGGTTCCCAATACCATTATTCATGCAGCAGAATGATTCCTAACCCAAATAGAACATGATATTAACACTAACCATACACTGTTCCCTCAATCTAACTTTACAGCAGTGCAGGGATAGAGTTGGTCTTACAATACAGGAATATAGGGGATCTTCCACCTGCTGAGAATCTCAAAGATCCATGCAGAAATTATCCCTGAAGAAGATATAGAATGCTATGAAGGACATGAGAGACCAAAAGTCATTTTCCATGGCAAATAACCTTGTCAGGATAAAGAGATGTGTCTGAATAAGCCTCTCGCATTTTAATGTAGACAAAATGGACAAAACCAAGCCTGTGTGGAGATCTCTCCCCCAGTACCTATGGTTGATATACCATTCTAACTTGTGAAAGTGTCACAGGAAGTAGGGTCAGCCTCCATCTCATGGGACCCTAGGAAGAAACTGTTAGGACAAAGTGTTTGCCAAGGCTGTGAGCTCATTCAGTTCATGAAGGAAGTGACCTACCTCACTTCTTTGTGATGGAACTCTCTGAAATTGGGATCCCGGAAACCAGGCACCCAGGGCCAGGCCCAGTAACAGTCACAGAGATCTCACTTTTTTGGATTTATCATGGAAAGAGTCAGTCTTTCTTGGTACATACAGATGTGAAGATGGCCAAATGCCAGAAAAAATCTGAAGAGGTGTCTTTCTTGAGAAAGCAGGTAGTGGCGGCTCAAAGCTGGCTCCTGACAACTTCACAGAGTGGGCCAAGGAGTCCAGATTTGAGAACAGACAGGCCATTTCGGGTGAACAAAGAATGGCTCACCAGGCAGAGGACACTCCGGTTAGTAACAGACCTTCTTGGGGGAAGGAGGTGCATTTGTGGGAATGAGTGTGGGTTTGTGGTTTTGTCTCATGTTCTGAGAATACGTAGGAAAGTTGGTTTGTTTGTTTTGGAGTGGACTGTTTCTATTAAGTCATTTGACAAGGCAAGTGTTTCTATGTCTGTGTATCCCACTTTGTCCGTGGGTGTAGACTTTACAAAAGAAAATGCATCAATGGATGTGTCCTGTCTAGGAGAAAGCTTCCCAACATTCACGCTGCCCAATTTATAAAAGGACAGTGGATTGCCTTATTTGTGGGCAAGACCTGCAATCTTCCTAAGTTCCTGTTTTCTTCCTGAATTCTGGCCACTCTCCAGAATAGGCTCATGATTTTGTGACCAAGATAGGTACCACCTCCAAGCTCTGTGACTTGGCCATGTACTGGATAGCTGAAGGGAATGGCAAGAATCTCAGAAAACTCAGATATCAGTGTTACCAGGAAAAGTCTCAGTGGAGAAACCCTGCTTTGGGACTTTTGCTTACCTATTGTTCTATAGCACTAAATATCAGGAAGGTCTTTGCCAAGGCCACCCCGTTGTGAAGCCTGAATAAAACAGTTCTCTAATGCAAATGAATGGGCATCACCTGTCCCTCTTTGAGTAATTGATTTCGAAAGGGATGTGTCTGAATCAGCCTGTTGGCCCTGTGTGAGGCTGTGGCTTAGATTCTCAGCACCTGATGGATCTAAAGAAAGATGCCATGTGTGCATCCAAAATCAAAATGGCCAAAAGAGTACTCATTATGGATGAAGTCTCTCACCTTCCTCTGTAAGTTTCCTGACCTCCATAAGGTGAGAATAGGAATCCTTTGGGTCAAATGAGTTCTTCAAAGCCCTTCAGAGTCTAGCCCATTGGTGCTTGGGTTTTCTCATGACCCCAATCCACATGAAGAATCTAAACCCCACAGTCAGTAGGCCTCAAATTGGAGAAGTGGAACAGTAATAATGGTAGGCCTATTTGATCACTCCTGGTTCAGAGGAAGGGTTTCCAGGCCACCCTGACTTTAGGCAAATGACGGGCAAGGGAGCTTATTTTGGACACTGTCTTGTCCAGCGCCCCTCATAGAAACCTCCAGCTAGAGGTTATGATGAGTGTCTATGTGGAAAAGATGAGTGCCATATGGGAGTGTTTTCGTTTAAATTTTGGTCATTTGTGTGGCGATTGGAAGAAATCACTGGGTCCACCTGGGATTGAACTCTGGTGTGAATCCACATAGAGACTGAGTTCTGGAACTGACCTCAGAGAAGAATTGCCGTGAGTTTTGTTGGGATTTTAGGAGGCCACGCATGAAAGTAGCCCTTATAAACTTAGATCAAGGCCACAGAGCACTGGGAATCTCAGCCAAGATAATCCATGATTTTCTTCTTAAAGTCTTGGCAGCCATAGTTGAGAGTTAAAACACACATGTACCTCACATTGTAGACTTCAATTGGACTGGCTTCATGTGACCTTTTGTCCACTCTTTGGGAGGCCTTGCCTATGAGAGTTCTCCAGAGTTTCATTGAAATGAGCTTCCTCAACATTTAATGGTTTTTGAAACCCAAAGTTCCTCCAACTTCATCCTCGAAAAATGGCTAGATAAACACCATGAAATTTTTGAAATTCCCCTGACCAGGTGGCACTGGAGAATCTTTGGATGTCCTATTGCTGATCATGAGTGTATCAGACAGTGCCTTGACTGACTGGGTTTCATGAAAATTGTGTAGAACAGAGATGCCAGTAAGTTGGAACCTGCAAATTAGTGGGCCTAGAGCAGTGGTGTGAAGGTGTGTGATAAAACATGTGTGGTGGGGCTATGTGGATCTGCCATTTGCTTCCAAATGGCTTGTGACTGACATGGTACAGCCAGCAGAACCTTCCATGTAAAGGCATCTTTTTATATAGGGAGATTTCAAGGCAATGTTCAGAATCAGGTTGCTATGGACAAAGGGGCAACCCATGTGGGATAAAATCCTGGTTGGTGCATTCACATGCAGACCGTGAGCTCCACATGTGACAGAACTCCCTCCAGCACTGTGTCCCAGTTGATCTCCTTGTATTTCATGAAGAAAATACCAAAGTCCCAGTGCAGCAGCAAGAACCACCACGAAAAGTGGAGGAGGACCAAATGGCTTCACAGTTCACACGGTGAGTCACTTAGCTCCCAGTGGCCATAGTTTAACTACAAAGAGAGTATTCGCACTGCTGCCTCATGTTCATTGGAAAATTAGAAACAATGTCCTCCAGGTCACATAGATGCAGACCCAGCTTTGATGGTCTCACTAGAAAGTAAGCTAAAGCTACTGACAACAACATATATTTCAAGTGCCCAACCTCAGAGGCAGTTTATCAAGAAGTCTTTAGGCCAGCAGAGCTCCATGTTTGTGGAGTGTTTACCATGCGCCTTACTTTTGGAAACTGCTCTACCACTTCCAAGGTTGTGAACTCCTGAGTATATTCCATTCCACATATGCATTCACAGATTTTCTAACTTTTCTCCTCTAATTGTGTCTTACTTGGGACGAAGTTAATGTCAAGGCATTGTTGTGGATGAGAGTGGGAAGATTTTTGTGTAGCACATATATGCATACACATTAGATTCATTTTCCAATTTTCCATTCAAAATACTTAATCCCTGACAGTAACTCATAAACTACTAGACTCTGACTGCTAATCCTAATATGATGGAGAAAACTAACCCAAACAGAATAGAAATACAAGCAGTTCAAAAAAGGCATGGTGTATAGTTGGACTTGCCATTAGCATTATGAAGGGTAGGTGTTATAAATCTAGTTAATTTTTAATTGAAACAGTTCTCCTTGTGTTTTTAAAGTTAATAAATATATAAATTCCTGTCTCCCTTTCTCTGTAGCCTATTCAGAACATGTTATTTTATATGCACATATAGAATCCTACCTGGTATCACATGTACATTCTTGTGAGGTGGCTGACTTGGCAGATACAAATTATGAGAAGAGATCACTCCTCCTAAACCCTGTTGGATCTTAAAATTCAACCTATGGGTGAGCTTCCTAGTTGAACAACATTAAACATAAATCCATGTTCAGTAAAAGAAATATTTTTGCATCTGTGGATGATATATATTTCATGATAAATTTCGATTGGCATATATATTGGTAATTTAATGTCTCTGTGTGTGTTTTTTTGTATATATATTCTCCAGATTTTTCAAAATATGAAATATATGTGTCTTATATACACTCCCTAAATTCATTCATGTTCATGTATATGGATTTATAATCAAGTATTCACAAGATTATTCTCAGAAATATTCATCCAAATGAAATACATATTTGTTTCCAGTACTGAAAACTAACTTCAGTTAATGTTGCATACAAATACTAATATTTGTACAGTAACTGAACCAGTTTAACATCAATGCAAGTAGATTACTATGGGACATGATGTGTATTTTGACGTTCATTTTTATTCAACGCTGGTACATTACTATTTCTTCAATTTATGCACATCATAGGATATATATTTCATCCACAAATTAGCAAACTTATAGGCATTTGTTTCACTTTCAATAACTTCCTGCTTCAGAACACATGGATTCCTCCAGGTTTCTTGTCTGGTCTTTTCATGAGACTTCTTTCCAAACACATTATTTTCAACTTTCATAATCAGTTTTGAAGCAAAACTCACACACTTTTCATGACAAACCATAATCCTAATATAACGTTTAGATGTATAACTGGTTGGAATGAATGTATGTGTATCAATATAAGATTTCCTGTATATTTTCAGATATCAATTGAATCCATTATTAAATTTGGAATCCATTTTATTATTTATTCACAGTATTGCCTATTCATGCATTATCTCTATATTCATATCACAGGGTTCACCTATTTGTACCCCCAATATTAATTTGTACATTTTGACACAGAAGCAATGGTCACACTTATTATTTTACCAATGTAAATGTCAGGCGAGCATCGGAGGAAGAGACTACCAGGGACTGTCTAATGCAACAGCCAAAAGTTTATGGGGGTCCAGCATGCTGGGGCTCAGAGCTCCCTTGAATAGAGGAGAGAGCCCTGAGAACAGCTTAAGCAGAGCTTATATACTTTCCTTGGAGAGGGCAGGGAGGGAAGATTATTGATGGGTCAGGGCGAGTGGGTAGTTTGCGTGCAAATGGGTGAGGGAGTACATTCTGCAGTTTTGCAGTTGGTACAGCACATTCAGGGAACAAGATTAGCAAACAGTTCTCAAGATATCAACAGTGTTTTGTTAAGCATACAGTAAAACTGGAAGTGACAATTACCTATTTTATTTACCTTTCATTCCCCACTTTCTTTTGGTTACATTAAATCATAATAGTGATCATTGGGGATGTCACATTTTATGTCTGCTAGTGTGGTATATTGATTTCTGATTACCATAAGTTTAACTTGTCCAATTTGAGCTGGGAGAAAGGAAACTACACGGTTGAGCAAACAGGGTCCTACAGTTAGCAATAATGTGAGGATTATTAAGGGACCGGCCAGGGCTGATAAAAGCGTAGTTAACCAGGGGGACTCTGTGAACCAAGACTCAAACCACCCTTTTTGGGCCTCTCTCTCTTGTTGATGCTCTTCAATGCGTCTTCTTAATTTAATCATAGATTCTTTTACAACTCCAGTATGGTAGGCATAATAACAACATTCTTCCCTCAATGCAGGACAAAGGCCCCTTCTCTCATGAAGAGGAGGTCGAACCCTCGCCTGTTCTGTAAAACAACTTCAGAGAGAGAGGTTAAAGATTCTTGTAAAGCTGTGATGGTGGTTTTTTAATATCTTTAAGTTTTGGTGTATTGCTGCTTCTAATTGGGTCATTTGTTGTGTCCCATGGATTAGGGCAGTGGTACCTGTGCCCACCTCTGCAGCAACTACTATTCCTCATAGGATGGCTAAAATGAAAGATACAGGTTGCCAGCAGAACCGGGTTGTATGCCCCCCTATTTGAAATTTAAATGATCCTGCCTCATGATAGAGCACTCGGGGAAACATCTGCACCATTACATAATTAATCACATCTGTTGATAATTCTATGAATAAACAATGTTTAAGTATATAGAATTATACTGTTGTAGGTATGGACAAGGCAAGGCACCTAAGATAGCACCGAAGACAGGGAAACAGTCCTATTTGGTTGCAACCGGATATAGAGGGCATTGCTTCTATTGTAATCAATTAATCCCCTGAATCCCAAGTTTAGGTAGTTTCAGAATTTTGTACCCAACATGTAAGAGAAAAGACTCAGAAATTTACAGTCTGCAGAAGTTCACAAAAAGCAGTTTTTGGTTCTGTTTTTATTTTCCTCTTCTCTGGGAAAGATAACTTTTTAAGGACATCTGGGAGGGGGAGAGCTTTTTTCTTCTCTTTTATTTTCTCCCTGCCAGCTGTTACCATGGAGCCCAGTTGGTAACTTCTTTATCTTGGAAATGTAGCCATCTCTGGAAGCCTCAGCTCAAGGCCAGAGGCCTTGTTCACATATTTTGTGAAAAACTAGTAAGGGGGTGTCTAGCTTAGAAGTGCTGATTTTTCCAGCCAGTGGCCAAGTATAACAGAGCAACACGAAAAGAGGAAGTTTATGTACACTGAACTCTTTTATAGGGACTTTGTTGCTGAAAGTCCTAAAGTCAGCCACGATGAAGACTTCTGGAGAAGGCCATTTGAGATTTTTCTGTGGGCCTGGTACAGAGGGGAAGACGGGGAAGGCGGGGGGTGAGAGCAGTTCTGTGGTTCTGAGAATGAGGAAAAAGAGATATAAAAGAATAATGGGAAAAGGGTTTGGGATTCTCCTGGCAACAAAAAGTGAGCAGTAGAACAGGTAGAGCAGATGGGAAGACAGGAGTGAGTATCCCAAAAAGCCTGTGAGGGACATTAAATTCTTAGTAACCTCTTTTTAGTGATGACAAAGCAACTTTAAAGGCCATTTTCATTACAACTTGGATAGGCGTCTGAGGGCACTCCTCAGCTGGTTTGAGCTTTGGGTTAGCTGGTAAGAGGACCTGGTGGGACCCGGTGTGGGCACTGACAGGAGAAGAGAGGAGTGAGTGGGTGGAAGGGTACCTCAGTACCTGCTACCTCAGCAAGGGGGCAATGGTCTGAGAACCAGCGGAGGTTTGGGTTTTTGATCTAGTAATTGGAGGGGAGAAATCAGGTTGTTGATGTGAGAGTGACAGCAGAGAGTCTGGAGCAGAAGGATCTATTGGAGAAACATAGTTCATGATGTGAGCAAAGGAGGGAAAAGGCATACACATAGGGGAATTTTCTTCCATCCTTTTGAGCACTTTCCGAAGTTGAAAAAGTCACACAGAATTTGAGGATCTAGACACCCCTCTGCGGGCCATCGGTTTTGGTTGTCTAATTGGTAATATGGCCAATGCTGTGAACTGAATTTGATGAGGAGTTTGGGTTCCACCATGCAGCCCCTGTATGCTCACATCCCCATGACTTACGGAAGAAGACGGCTTTTCCCCCACACAGCCGTGGTTGTTTGTGGCTTTGATAGTCCACCGGGCAAACATAGTAATCTAGGCTAGCCAACCTGCATCAGGCTTGCGTGTCCCTACATCCATAATGTTTGTTTCCATTATCTATGGTACGGAAGAAATTTAATGGAATTTTAATGGGATCCTCTTCATCAGAGATATCCCAATTGGAAAGACGTATACTCAGCTGACAAATATCTGGGTGGAGAGATGGCCACCAGGTCCCTAAGGGGGCTGTATGCAAGACAGACCATACTTCTTGTCTAATAGGATTTGTGATCAGCCATCGCTGCTGAATGGGCTGATGATGGTTAGGACTAGTGGTGGCCAAGGGGAGAGTCTATAGCCTTATCCACATGGACAATATGCAATTTGAAAGGGTTACCAGTCTTTTCCACTTTCAAGCCAGAGTCTGGACAGGGCGCAGGCTTGAGATGAGAATTAGGATCCAGGAAGTGATTCCGTCTACCTTTACCACTGTAGGTTTTATAAGTAGCACCTGGTATGGTCCTGTCCATCAGGGTTCCAGGGATGACACCTGAAGTCATCTTATGTAGACGAAGTCTCTTATTTGATATCGATGTGGAGTCTCCTCTTCACCAGGTTGGTAGGCAGTGGCCAGCTGGTTTGACAGGTATCGCTGAGTTCTTTCAAGAGCTTTAAGTTTGTCAAGCAAGGGGGTGTGGAAGGGATCCGTAGGTCTTAGAGTTGGGGTTAGGTCCTTACTGGAGGAGGGGCCCCATAGAGAATTTCATAGGTGGTGAGGTTACTCAAAGAAACAGAGGGAGTATTTCTTGCATGAAACAGTGCATAAGGCAGGAGCATAGTCCAACCTTTGATGCCCTCTCTAAGCTTAATTTCGTTATGGTCTCTTTAATGGTTCTATTAAGTTTTTTTTTAACCTGTCCTGAGCTCTGGGGTCTATAAGCACAATGTAACTTCCAATTTATTCCCAGGGTTCTGGCTAACCCCTTACTTACCTGGGCCATGAACGCCGGTCCATTATCAGACAATATACCCTTAGGTAGGCCGTATCATTGAAAAATATCTTTCAGGATTTTTTACCACCATTTGTGCCTTTTTTTGTGTGGAAGGCTTCAATCCATCCTGAAAATATATCTACAAACACTAGGAGATATTGAAGTCCATACCTCGCTGGCTTAATTTCAGTAAAGTCCACTTCCCAGAATTGTCCTGGTCTGGTTGTTCATAGGTGCTTTTTTGCAGGAAGCTTGGAAGGGTAAGCATTAACCTATTGACAGAACGGACAGGGTTTTGTTACCCGTTCAGTTATGTCCTTTCGCTGTGAGTCTGTTAGTGGAAAACTCTGTTCTTGATCCTTCAGGAATGCCTGCAGTTTCTTTGAACCAAGGTGTGTGAATTGATGTACATTTTTAACGTAGTGTAGGGATTTCTGAAATTGCAGGCTTGGCTCAGTGAACTTGAGGAGTTCAGTGCCAGTGTTGTTAGATGTTATCAAAAACTTGCTGGTGCTCAGGGGTCCATTGGAATTGGGCATCTCCCTTTAACAGCGGGTATAAAGGAGAAGTTAAGGACGCAAACACAGGAATCCATAACCTGCAAAACCCAGTAGTCCCAAGAAACTCTCTGTGTTGTCTGCTGCTGGGGGGGTGTATCTGCACAACCGTTTGTTTTCTGGGCTCAGTGAGCCATCGTTTACCACCCCTAAGGGAATAGCCCAGGAAGACTACTTCTTGCTGGCAAATTTGGGGTTTTTTGGAAGAAGCTCTATACCCGAGTTGAGCAAGCTTATATAATAGTGCTTGGTTTCCAGACTCACAGTTTTCCTTGGTGTTGGCTGCAGTAGCAGGTCATCCACGTATTGAAGCTGGGTGACTTCGGGGTGCATAGTTCTGAAGTTGTTGACATCTTTGTGGAGGGCTTCATCAAAGAGAGTGGGGGAGCTTTTGAACCCCTGTGGGAGTCTAGTCCATGTTAGTTTACCATACGTTCCGGTTTCTGGGTCTACCCACTCAAAAGCAAACAGCAACTGACTGTCTTTATGCAGAGGCATGCAATAGATAGCATCTTTATGTCCATACCATTTCTACTCAGGGTTCAGAGTGATAAGCAGATTGTACGAATTATTTACCATGGGGTGAATGTCCTGCACTCTGTTGTTGATCTCTCTTAGGTCTTGTATGGAGGATAATCCCCAGTTCCTGGATTTTTTACCGGTAGCAGGGGAGTGTTCCAGGCCGATTGACAGGGCCTTAGGACCCTAAGGCCAGATATTTCTGAATATGGGGCCTTATCCCATCTTTACCTTTTTTGCTCAGAGGATGTTGTTTGACATTGATTGGGGAGGCTGAGGTTTTTAACTCCACTGTTCTTGGAGGTTGTTTCATGGCTAGGCCTAACCCAACAATTTTGCCCAGGCATCTGGGTAATCTGTTATCCATTTCTGGGGTAGCTTGCCTGTTTGATCAGTCTTGGGGTGTGTGAAAAGTGGATGTTCATCTTCGACTGACATTTATAAAGCCATGACTATAGGAGTTTTTAATGAAGGATTTAGAAATTTCATTTTGGGGCCTTCGGGGTTAAAAGTTGTTTTGGCCCGGAGCTTACTGAGCAGATCTCTGCCCATCAATGGGGCCAGGCATTCTGGGATTACTAGGAAGGAATGTTGGATTTTGTCTTTCCCCATGTCCATGGTCCTCTTAGTTGTCTAAGTCTGATATTTACTGCTGTTAGCCCTTTGAACTAGAGATCTTTTATTTGATAGAGGGCCCAGTGGGGCCTTAAGGGCTGAGTATACTACTGCTGTATCCACTTCAAAGTTTATGGGGTCCCCTTCACTTCAAAAGTTACCCTGAGCTCGGGGAAGGGATCTGAGCCCCGACATTCTTAGTCAACCTCCAGAGTCAGAAAGGCTGTCTGGCGTGGCTTTCTCTTTCTAGGGCACTCTTTGGGTCAGTGTCCTTTTTCTTTACAGTAGGCACATTGATCTGAGGCCAAGGGTGGCCTCTGGAGGGGACCCAGGTATCACTTCTTGTCTCCCTGTTTCTTAATTTCTGGCCTATTTATTGTTGTGACCAGGACATTAGTTAATACCTTAATCTGTCTTTTTCATCTCTCATCCTCCCTTTGCTCCCTTTCGTTCTCTCTGTTTCTCTCTTATAGGATACTTTCTCGGCTACTCTGACTAAATCTCTCAAAGTCATATCTTGTAATCCATCTAAGTATTGTAACTTTCTTTTAATATCCAGATCAGCTTGCCCAATGAAGGCCATCACGGCATATGTCTTTTGATCCTCTGCCTGAAGATCGAAAGGAGTATATCTCCTATATGCCTCCATAATTCTCTCTAGAAACATAGAGGGATGTTCATCAGGCCCTTGAATAATCTCTCTTACCTTGGCCAAATTATTTGGTTGCCTAGCGGCCTGTTGGAAACCCACTATTAGGGCCCGGCAATAAGAGGACAGATGCTCCCTACCTTCAAAGGTGTCGGGGTCCCAGTTGGGTAAGTTCAAGGGGAAGCCTGCTTTGATTATGTTGGGAAGTTGTGTTGGTCACCCATCTGGTCCGAGGATATTTTTTTTCTAGCTTCCAGGAAGTTTCTCTCTCATTCCTCTGTCATGAAGAGAATCCCTAGGATTTGTTGGCAGTCATCCCAAGTAGGCAGGTTTGAAAACGCCAGGGAGTTCTTTGAGTTCTTTTTGCCAGGCCAGCTTCCTCCAGGGAAGGAGGGGCTGTGTGTGTGACAAGGGGCAGTCATTTGGTGGGCGCTGGGCTGGCCTAGCTTCCTCCAGTGGCGGAGAGGCTGAGTCAGCAGCAGGGGAATCACTTAGAGGTTGTTGGGGGTTGGTGGGCGAGGGCAGCGGATAAGAAGGCGAGGAGAGTCCAGTAGAGTCTTGAGACTCAGGGAGAAGAGAGGGTGGAGGAGGAGGAGCAGAGGGTTTGAGAGATAAAATCATGGTGGAAGGAGTAGGAGCGGGGGCAGAGACAAGGAAAAGCTTCACCCATTGAGGAGGAGATTTGCAGAGGTCCTGAAAAGATGAGATATATGGCTGTTGATCTGGATGTCCATGTGGCCCCGGTTGAAATACAAAATCTCTGACTTTTCGAATTAGTGGGACGTAGATGTTTCTAGGGGCTATCCAACTCCAAAGGTGGGTCATTCTGAGGCACAGAGGGTCTGCCAGGTCCAGCAATTTACTGAATAAGAAAGATTCTGGGCCCTTAAGCTGACTTTGTTCCAGTGATCAAGGGTCAGGAAGAGAGGTGTTGAAGTTCTCTGTCCCAAAATGAGAGATACACAAACAGTGAAAGCAACGACACACTACACTGACAAGACAAGACAATAAAGTCAGGCATTGGACGTCCAATACTGAGGCCAGGCCTGAGTAGCCGGCAAAACCTGATGGGCTGGAAATACCGAATCCGAAGCAAAATATCACTGAGTCAAGGAGACTATTGTTCCTCAATTTCCTGAGTCCTCTGGGGCATCCCCCAGGGACGTGGCCTGTGGCTCTGTGACACGTATGTCAGCCTCTGTCAGAGAGAGTTCACGCTCATCACCCATAGCCATTTTGCCAAGCCCTAACCTGAAACCTAAAACCAAAAAGAGTTCCCTTACTTACCCTGAAAGGAGCCCCTTGGGGATCTTTCATCCGCCGCTGTCGGATCTTGCTGGTGCCTCCAGATGTAAAGGTCGGGCAAGCATCGGAGGAAGAGACCACCAAGAGAATGTCTCCTTCAACAGTAAATGGTTTATTATGGGTCCAGCATTCTGGGGCTCAGAGCTCACTTGAATAGAGCAGAGAGCAATGAGAACAGCTTAAGCAGAGCTTATATGCTTTCCTTGGAGAGAGCAGGGAGGGAAGTTTATTGATGGGTCAGGGCAAGTGGGTGGTTTGCGTGCAAACGGGTGAGGGTATACATTTGCAGTTTGGCAGTTGGGGACAGCACATTCTGGAAACAAGATTAGCAAACAGTCCTCAAGACTTCAACAGTGTTTTGTTAAGCATACAGAAAAACAGTAAGTAACAACTACCTATTTTATTAACCTTTCACCAAAGCCTAAATGGAAAGTGAGCATGGATTACTAAACACATCCATGTCCAGGTTGCCTAATGCTCTCAAATCAATCCTATTGGTGACTACATATTTGTTTCTTCTTAAGATAATATATTCAACCTCAACCCTGTTGAAAATGACTAATCCTATCAGTCACTTTATATTTTGTCTGATTTCCTAATGTCTATTGATATCTGCTTTCCTACATATTTTCCCCAGTTCATCATTGTGACTGACTCTTCACATGTGCTGACATTTACATTCACTCTCTATCCGAAACCCTATTGCTATAGAACTTTTGGTCCAAATCCTATATTACTCTTTTTTCTAACATACCGACTATCTTCCTAATCCTAAAGACTATCCCTTTTTGACTGGATGATCACTTCGACAATCAATCATCCAAGGTACAAGGTCCTATGCCATTGTATATTGATTTATCTGAGACATCTTTGCAGAACATAATTCAAAGCTAAGTATCCCAATCAACAGCCCAATGCCCTTCCTGGATTCAAATCTTATCTAGATTTCTGTTTTCAAACTTATATTTCACCAATATATTCTTGTAAATATCGCAAGTTCCCAATACCATTATTCATTAAGCAGAATGATTCCTAACTCAAATCAAACATGTTATTAAGCCTAACCATACATTGTTCCCTCAAACTAACTTTACAGAAGAGCCGAGACAGAGTCTGTCTTACAATACAGTAATGTAGGGGATCTCCCACCTGCTGAGAACATCAAAGGACCATGCAGAAATTATACCCTTAAGAAGTTGCAGGCAGCTATGAAGGACCTAAGAGGGAAAAAGTCATATTCCATGGCAAACAACCGGGTCAGTATGAAGAGATGTGTTTGAATCAGCCTCTCCTTTCTTAATGTAGAGAACTGATCAAACCATGCCTGTGTGGAGAGCTGTTTCCAGGTGCCTATGGTTGATATACCATTCTAACTTGTGAAAGTGTCGAAGGAAGTAGGGGCAGCCTCCATTTCATGGGACCTTTTGAAGCAACTGTTAGGACAAAGTGGTGGCCAAGGTAGTGACCTCATTCAGTTCCTGAAGGAAGTGACCTCACCTCTCTTCCTTGGTCATCAAAAACTCTGAAATTGTGATGCAGGAAGCCAGGCACCCAGAGCCAGTCCCAGTCCCAGTCCCAGTGGTCTCACTTGTTTGGATTTACCAAGGACAGAGTCAGTCTTCCTTGGTACCGACTGATGTGAGGATTGTCAAATGGCAGAAGATCTCTGAAGAGGGGCCTTTCCTGAGAAAGCAGGTATTGGTTCACCGCTGGCTCCTGACAACTTCACAGAGTTGGCCAAGGAGACCAGATCTGAGAAAGGGCAGGTCATTTCAGGGGAACATAGTATGGCCCACCAGTTAGAGGACACTCCGGATAGTCACAGACCTACTTGGTTTAAGGAGGTGCCTTTGTGGGTGTGGAGTGAGTTTGTGGTTTTCTCTCATGTTCTGAGAATAGGTAGGAAAGGCTGTTTGTTTGGGTTGGAGTGGCCTGTTTCTAGTAAGTCGTTTGACAAGGCTAGTGTTTCTATGTCTGAGTATCCCACTGTGTCCGTGGTTGCAGACATTAGAAAAGAGAAGGCATTAAAGGATGTGTCCTGTCTAGTAGAAAACTTCCCAGCATTCATCCTGTCTAATTAAAGAATGGACTGTGGTTTGCCTTATGGATGGGCAACACCTACTAAATTCCTAAGTTCCTGTTTTCTTCCTGAATTCTGGCCACTCTCCAGAATAGGCTCATGGTTTTGTTTCCAAGATATGTACCACCTCCAAGCTCTGAGACATGTCTATATACTTGATAGCTGTAGAGAATGGGAACATCTTGGAAAACTCAGATATCAGTGTGACCAGTAAATTTTCAGTGGAGAAATCCTGCTTTGGTTCATTTGCTTACCTATGGTTCTGTTGTACTGAATGTCAGGAAGGTCTTTGCCTCAGGCCACCCCTTTGTGAAGCCTGAAGAAAACAATTTTCAAATGGAAATGAATGGGCATCACCTGTGGTTCTTTGCTTAATTGCTTGTAAAAGGATGTGTCTAAATCAGCCTCTTGGCCCTGTATGAAGTTGTGGCTTAGATTCTCAGCACATGATGGA
This sequence comes from Callospermophilus lateralis, assembly GCF_048772815.1. NCBI lineage: Eukaryota > Metazoa > Chordata > Mammalia > Rodentia > Sciuridae > Callospermophilus > Callospermophilus lateralis. The sequence goes on from NW_027513420.1 coordinate 1,711,324, forward strand.
TCTAAGGATAGATTCCATGTGTGCAATCAAAACCAAAATGGCCAAAAATCTGTCATTGTTGATGAGTCTCTTGCCTTCCTCTGTTAGGATTCTGACCTCTGTCAAGTGAGAATAGGGATCCTTTAAGTCAAATGAGTTCTTTGAAGAACTGCAGAGGTGCTTGTGTTTTCTTGTGACTCCAAATCACTTAAAGAATCTATCCCTGAGAGTCAGTAGGACTCAAATTGAAGAAGCAGAGCAGTATTCATGGCAGGTCTATTGGATCACTCCAGGTTCACAGGAAGGGTGACGATGCCACCCTGACTTTAGGCAAATGAGGGGCAAGGAAGACTATTTTGGACACTCTCTTGGGATGCGTCCCACATGAAAAACTCTAGCCAGAGGTAATGATGAGTGTCTATATGGAAGAAGGTAAGGACCATGTGGGAGTGTTTTGGTTTTAATTGTAGTCATTCATGTGGCAGTTGGAAGAGATGACTGGATCCACCTGGGCTTGAACTCTGGTGTCATTCCCCTTAAACACTGAGTTCTGGATCAATCATCAAAGAAGTATTGCCATGAATTGTGTTGGGAATTTAGGAGGCCACACATGAGAGTCTCCGTTGGAAACTGAGATCTAGTCCTAGGGTGGCTTTCCACAGAGCACTGGGAATCTCAGCCAGGATATCACATTATTTTATTCTGAAAGACTTGGAAGCCATATTTGCTAGTCAAAACACACATGGACCTCAATTGTAGACCTCTATGGGCCTGGATTCATGTGACCTTTAGGCCACTCTTTGGGAAGCCTTGCCTGTGAGAGTTCTCCAAAGCTTTCATTGAAATGAGCTTCCTCACCATTGAATGATTCCTGAATGATTTGAAAGCCATAGTGCTTCCAACTTCATAATTGAAAATTGGCTAGATAAATACCATGAAATTTTTGAAATTCCAATGACCAGGTGGCAATGAAGAACCATTGGATGTCCTGTTGCTGATCACGAGTGTACCAGACAGTGCCTTGATTGACTGGTTTTGATGAAAATGGTGTAAAACAGAGATCTCAGTAATTTGGATCCTGCTGAGTAGTGGGCCTAGAGCAGTGGTGAGCAAATGTGTGATAAAACATCTGAGGTGGGGCCATGTGGATCTGCCATTGGCTTCCAAATGGCTTGTGACTGACATGGTGCAGCGAGCAGACCCTTATATGTAAAGGCAACTTGTTATATGGAGAGGTTTCAGGGCAATGTTCAGAATCAGGTTGCTATGGTCAAGGGGGCATCCTATGTGGTATACAAGCCCTGTTGGTGCATTCTCCTGCAGACCCTGATCCACCACACGTGACAGAACTCGCTGCAGCACTGTGTCCTAGTTGAACTCCTTGTATTTCGTGAAGCAAATACCAAACTCCGAGTGCAGCAGGAAGAAACATTATGAAAAGTGGAGGATGATGAAATGGCTTCGCAGTCCACATGGGGAGACACTTAGCCCCCAGTGGCCACAGATTACCTACAAAGCAAGAATTCAGCACTGTTGCTTCAGTTTATTGGAAAATTATAAACCATGTCCTCCAGATCACAGAGATGAAGACCCAGCTTTGATGGTCTCACTAGAAAGGAAGCTAAAGATCCTGACAGCATCATATATTTCAAGTGCCCAACCTAGAGGCAGTTTCTCCAGACGTCTTTAGGCAGGCAAATCTCCATGTTTGTAGAGTTTTTACACTGTCCCTTACTTTTGGAAACTCCTCTACAATCTCCAAGGTTGTGAACCCTAAGCATTTTCAATTCCAGATATGTATTCAAAGATTTTCTAACTCTTCTCCTCTAATTGTGTCTTACTTGGGGTGAAGGTAATGTCAAGGCATTGTTCTGAATGAGAGTGGGAAAATTTTTTTGTAGTACACATTTGCATACACATTGATCCATTTTCCAATTTTCCATTCGAAATACTGAATCCCTGACACTAACTCATACCCTACTAGACTCTGACTACTAATCCTAATATGATGGAGAAAAATACCCCAAAAGAATGAAAATACAAGCAGTTCAGAGGAAGCATGGTGTATAGTTGGACTTCCCTCTTGCATGATAAAGGGTCGGTTTTATAAATCTACTCAATTTTTAATTGAAATAGTCCTCCATGTGTTTTTTTTAAAGAGAGAGTGAGAGAGGAGAGAGAGAATTCTATAATATTTATTTTTTAGTTATCGGCGGACACAACATCTTTGTTTTCACGTGGTGCTGAGAATCGAACCCATGCCGCACGCATGCCAGGCGAGCACGCTACCACTTGAGCCACATCCCCAGCTCTCTCCATGCGTTTTTAAAGTTAACAAATATGTGAATTCCTGTCTCCCTTTCTCTGTAGCCTACTCAGCACTTGTACTTTTTATATGCACATATAGATTCCTACTTGGTATCACACGTATATTTTTATGAGTTGGCTGACTTGGCAGAAACAAATTGTAAGAAGAGATCAGTGCTACTAAACCCTGTTGGAACTGAAAATTCAAACTATGGGTGAGCTTCCTATTAGAACAATATTATACATAAACCCATGTTTAGTAAAATAAATATTTTTGCTTCTGTGGATGATATATATTACATGATGAATTACGATTGGCATATATATATTGATACTTTTTTTTTGTGGTTTATATATATATATATATATATATATATATATATATATATATATACTCTACAGATTTTATAAAATATGAAATATATGTGTCTTATATACACTCCATAAATTCATTCATGTTCATGTATGTGGATTTATAATAAACATTTCACAAGATTATTCTCAGAAATAATCATCTACCTGAAATACATATTTGTTTCCCAATGCTGAAAACTAACTTCAATCAATGGTGCTTACAAATCCTAATATTTCTTCAGTAACTGACCCAGTTTAACATCAATGCAAATAGATTCCTAGGGGACATGATGTCTATTTTGACGTTCATTTTAATTCAACACTGGTACATTACTATTTCTTCAGTTTTTGCACATCATAGGATATATATTTCATTCACAAGTTCACAAATTTATAGGAATTTGTTTCACTTTTAATCACTTTCTGCTTCAGAACACATGTATTCCTCCATGTTACTTGACTGGTCTTTTCATGAGACTTCTTTCCAAACACATTATTTTCGATTTCCATAATCAATTTTGAAGCTAAACCCACACACTCTTCAAGATAAACCATAACATTAATATTACCATTAGATGTATAAGTGGTTGGAATGAATGTGTGTATATCAATATAAGATTTCCTGTACATTTTCACATTTCAATTCAATCCATTATTAAAGTTGGAACCAGGTATGTTATTTATTCACAGTATGGTCTATTAATGCATTATCTCTATATTCATAGACACAGTGTACACCTCTTTGTTCCCCCAATACTAATTTATACCTCTTCAAAACATTGCTCCCAGAAATGGTAGAAGAAATATTCATGTCACCTTATCTATCTATATATGTGTGTGTGTGTGTATATATATATATATATATATATATATATATATATATATATATATATATATATATATTCTTTTTTTATCACAGTAATATTCTGAACACAAAAAACAAAGGTCACACTCATGATTGTATCAAAGCCTAAATGGAAAGTGAGCATGAATTACTAAAAACAACCATGTCCAGGTTGCCTAATGCTCTCAAATGTAAATCTTATTGGTGACTACATATTTGTTTTTTTCTAAGATTATATATTCAACTTCAAGTCTGTTTAAAATGTCTAATTCTATCACTCAGTTTATACTTTGCCTGATTTCCTTATATCTCTATTGATATCTGCTTTCCTACATATATTCCGCAGTTCATCATTGTGTCTGACACTTTACATATGCTGACATTTACATTCAATGTCTACCCGAGACCCTATTGCTAAAGAAATTTTGGTCTAAATCCTATACTCACTTTTATTTCTAAACCTACTGACTATCTTCCTAATCTTACTGATCATTGATTTTTGACTCGATGTTCCCTTCGACAATTAATCATCCAAGGTATAAGGTCCTAAACCATTGTATTTCAATTTATCGGAGACATATATGCAGAACATAATTCAAACCTAAGAATCCCACTCAAGGACCCAATGCCCTTCTGACTTCGAATCTTACCTAGATTTCTGTTTTCATACTTACATTTCACCTATATATTCTTGTAAATATCTCAGGTTCCCAATACCATTATTCATGCGGCAGAGAGATTCCTAACCCAAATCAAACATGTTATTAACCCTAAACATACACTCTTCCCTCAATCTAACTTTACAAAATAGGAGGGACAGAGTTAGTCTTACAATACAGGAATGTAGGGGATCTTCCACCTTCTGAGAACATCAAAGGTCCATGCAGAAATGATCCCTGGAGAAGATGTAGGCAGCTATGAAGGACCTGAGAGAGGAAAAGTCATCTTTTATGGTAAACAACCTGATCAGGATGAATGGATGTGTCTGAATCAACCTCTATCTTCTAAATGTAGAGAAGATGGACCAAATCAGGCCTGTGTGGAGAGCTCTTCCCAGGTGCCAATGGTTGATATACCATTCTAACTTGTGAAAGTCTGACAGAAAGTAGGGACAAACTCCATCTCATGGGACACTTAGAAGTAACTGTTAGGACAAAGAGGTTGCCAAGGCAGTGACCTCATTCAGTTCCTGAAGGAAGTGACCTCACTTAACTTCCTTGGTGATGGAACTCTCTGAACTTGGGATCCAGGAAGAGAGGCACCCAGAGCCAGTTTCAGTCCCAGTCCCTGTGGTCTCACTTGTTTCAATTTACCAAGGACAGAGTCAGTCTTTCTTAGTACCAACAGATGTGAGGATGGCCAAATGCCAGGAAAGCTCTGAAGAAAGGCCTTTCCTGAGAAAGCAGGTATTGGTTCACCGCTGGCTCCTGAGAACTGCACAGAGTTGGCCAAGGAGACCAGATTTGAGATACAACAGGCCATTTTTGGCGAATATAGTATGGCCCACCATTCAGAGGACACTCCACAAAGGAGGTGCCTTTGTGGGTGTAGGTGTGTGTATGGTTTTTTTCTCATGTTCTGAGAAGATGTAAGAAAGGCTGTTTGTTTGAATTGGCGTGGACTGTTTCTAGTAAGTCCTTTGACAAGGCGAGTGCTTCTATGTCTGTGTATCCCACTCTGTCCGTGGTTGTAGACATTAGAAAAGAAAATGCATCAATGGATGTGTCCTGTCTAGGAGAAAGCTTCGCAACATTCATCCTGCCCGATTTATTAATGGACTGCGGCTTTCCTTATTGAAGGGCAAAACCTGCTATCTTCCAAAGTTTCTGTTTACATCCTGAATTCTGGACACTCTCCAGAATTGCCTCATTGTTTTGTGACCAAGATATGTACTACCTCCAAGCTATTTGATATGGCTATGTACTGGATAGCTGAAGGGAAAGGCGAGCATCTAGGAAAACTCAGATATCAGTGTGACCAGGAAAGTCTCAGTGGAGAAACCCTGCTTTGTGCGTTTTGTTTACCTATTGTTCTGTTGCCCTGAATTTCAGGAAGGTTTTTGCCTCAGACCACTCCTTTGTGAATATCAATTCAATCCATTATTTAAAGTGGAACCAGCTATACTATTTATTCACAGTATGGTCTATTCATGCATTATCTGTATATTCATAGACACAGGGTACAGCTTTTTGTACAACCAATACTTATGTATATGTCTTCAAAATATTACTCGCAGAAATGGTGAAAGAAATACTCATGTCACCTAATCTACATATACATTTTATTAAATTCATGTCCTTGAATATTTAGTTTTAGCATGGGGCCAGAATCTAAATTTAAAGAAAGCATAGCCCAATCTACACCTGTGGAGCCTAATCACTTGGAACCTCTTTCTACAGTATGACTGGAAAATTTTTCACGTAGGCTGGGTATTATTAGTAACTGTGCTATTCTATCTCCTGGTGAAATTACTGATATACCCTTTGGAGAACTGGCTATAATTTTTATTTCACCTTCATAGTCGAGATCAATTACCCCAGGACTTATCATAAGTCCTTTTAGAGTAGAAGATCTGCGTCCCAATAATAAGCCTACTGTTCCTTTGGGAAGAGGTCCTTTTACCCCTGTGGAAATGAATTGAACTCCCATCTCTGCAGTTAGTACTGCTCTGGCAGAGGCACAGGTGTCTAACCCTGCACTCCCTCTGGTTTGTCTGATGAGGGATCTGATGGACAATGTGTCCTGGGCACTACCCTGATGGGGTTGCTGGGTTTCTCCAGTGCTGCGTATATTTGTGGTTTTGGGCCCCGGAGAATTGAGCCCCCTTGTCCATTTTTTGGCAATGGAGCTCCATGTTTTTGTCCACGATATTGTGGATAAACACCTGGTCCTTGTTCGTTTTTTGATAATGGTGTACCCTCTATGGTGGTTTGAGAACAGCATTCATTATCCCAAAGTCTCCCTCTACGGCATCGTGGACAAATACCTGGTATTCTACTCCTTTGATACCTAGTTTTGTTAAACCCTCCTCCTATGGGACAATTTTTTTTAAAATGTCCTGTTTTTTCACAATTGTAGCATGTTCTTGGCCTGGCATCTAAAGCCTGTTTTACTGCAGCTGCCACAATTTGCCCTTGTTCATTAATGTCTCTGGCATCTAAAGCCTGTTTTACTGCAGCTTCCACGACTTGCTCTTGTTCTTTAATGTCTCTACATAATTTAATATATGTGTTTAAATCTTCATGTTTCCATGGTCTAATGATATCTTTGCACCAACGATTCGCTTGCTCATAAGCCAGTTGTTTTAGTAATGGCATTGCTTGTTGTGTATTTCCAAAAACTCTGGTAGCTGTTTGAATAAGCCTATCTACAAATTCAGCATAAGGTTCATTAGCTCCTTGTATTACCTTAGATAACTGACCTTGTAAACCTCCATTTCCTTGAAAAGTCTTCCATGCCTTAATTGCATCTATAGCAATCTGTGCATATACACCAGGATCATATGCACATTGCAGCTGCTGATCCTCATAAGGTCCCTTTCCTAACAATATATCTAGATTTCTCTGAGGATAACTAGCTGCTGCATTTTGCCTAGCCGTCTTCTTGAAAAATTCCTCATTGGCAATCTTCCATAACAGGTATTTCCTCCATTTAGCACAGCTTTACACATATTAGCCCAATCTGCTGGCTTCATGTTCATGTTGTTAATGGATTTGATAATGCTTACAGTGAAGGGTGCTTGAGGACCATAGGTTGTTACAGCCTCTATTAGCTGCTTCACTGTTTTGAAATTTAAAGCATGGTAATCTCACTGCCCTCCTGCCTCAAATACTGGGCATGTTAATATTTGAGATCTTGTCTCAGGATTCCAACTATCAACTGTGGGGGTTGGGGGCCTCCCAGCATATGGAGGTGGCCTTGTTAGTTGGACACTTACTTCCTCTGGTGATAGAAAGGTGTTAGTAGCAGTCTCCTGTAGAGGTTGTGCTGTTGGTTGGTCACTTACACCCTCTGGTGATAGAAAGGTGTTAGTAGTAGTCTCCTGTTGTAACTTTCCCCCTGATGGCTTTTTCTGTTTTACACTTTCTTCCTCTGTCTGACTGGCTTGAAAGGCCTTCTCTTTTACTTGATTTTTTTCCTCTGTCTGACTAGTTCGAGAGACCTTTTCTTTTACTTGAATTTTTTCCTCTATCTGACTAACTTGAGAGACCTTCTGTTTTACTTGAATCAATATGTCTTCTCCTTCCTCTACCATTGTCTGAACTGAAGGCTTTCCACTAAGCAAACAAGGTACAAACGTCCACAATAGCAATGTGCCAACTGGCAGAGTAACTGGGCTTTTCTTTTCTATTCTTTTTAAATCTTCACCATGATGGTTCCATTGTGATATATTTAACAACTCCTCCTGAAAAAGCCATGGGCTACATTTTTGTATTGTATCAACGTATGCCCTGACTTTTCTTGATTTTACTGAGATGCCTCCTTCCTCTAACAATTTACTGAACACTCTTTCAGCTTTTTTTTTTACTAATTTCTGATCCCGTATTTCTACTATAATACAACCCAACAAGATGACACCAAACAAAACAGCTCCTCAGGAAAAGCCGTCAGAGCCAAACTGCCACCACAGGCTTCCCACAAGCCTCTCCCTCAAACACAAGTCTCCTCCTCTTGAGGCCGATTGGCTGGGTCACGTGGGCGAAGCCAAAAAGTCCCCCAATGAGCAGTTCCATGGTCTGAAAGGGAAGGGAACCAGCCCAATGTGCATCACCACAGAGGAGCCAATCAGCTAGATGTTGCTGGGGCCGCTGTGAGCCAATCATCCGCTGGCAGTCTGAAAGGTCGGGGAAACCGCTCATTGAGCATCTCAATGAGCATCACCACAGAGAAGCAAATCAGCTAGATGATGCTGGGGCCGCTGTGAGCCAATCATCAGCCGGCAGATGGAAGTTTGCTGGCAGCTGCAAGTTTGCTGGGGCTCCTTTGGCTGTGGCTCTCAACAGATTATTCTCAGAAATATTCAACCACCTGACATACATATTTGTTTCCTAGTACTGAAAACTAACTTCAGTGAATGGTCCTTATATATCCTAATATTTCTATAGTAACTGACCAAGTTTAACATCAATGCAGTTAGATTCCTATGGGACATGATATGTATTTTTAAGTTCATTTTTATTCCACACTGGTACATTACTATTTCTTCAGTTTATGGACATCATAGGATATATCCTTTCATCCACAAATTCACAAATTTATAAGCATGTGGTTCACTTTCAATCACTTCTTCTTTCAGAAAACATGTATTGCTCTATGATTCTTTAGTGGTCTTTTCACTAGACTTCTTTCTAAAAACATTATTTTCGATTCTATACTCATTTTTGAAGCAAAACTCACACACTCTTCATGATAAACCGTAACCCTAATATTACCATTAGATGTATAACTGGTTGGAATGAATGTATATATATCAATATAAGATTTACTATATATTTTCAAATATAATTTCAATGCATTATTTAAAGTTGGAACCAGTTATATAATTTATTCACAATATGGTCTATTCATGCATCATCTCTTATTCATCAACACAGGGTACGCCTATTTTATCCGCAATACTAATTTATAAGTTTTCAAAATATTGCTCCTCATATTGGTGGAAGAAATACTCATGTCATCTGATCTACATATATATTTTACCACAGTAATATTCTTGACACAAAATGCAAAGGTCACACTTATGATTGTACTAAAGCCTAAATTTAAAGTGAGCATGGATTACTAAAAACCTCCATGTCTAGGTTCCCTAATGTGCTCAATTGTCAATCCTATTGGTGACTAAATAATTGTTTCTTCCTAAGATTATATATTCAACCTCAACCCTGTTGAAAATATCTAATCCTATCACTCACTTTATACGTTGCCTGATTTCCTAATGTCTCTATTGATACATATTTACTCTCTTTCCTACATATTTTCCCCAGTTCATCATTGTGACTGACTCTTCACATGTGCTGACATTTACATTCACTCTCTAACTGAAACCCTATTGCTAAAGAACTTTTGGTCCAACTCCTAGACTCACTCTTCTTCCTAATCCTACAGACAATCTTCCTAATCCTATGGACTATCCCTTTTGGACTGGATGATCTCTTCTAAATTCAGTCATCTGAGGTACAGCAACCTATGCCATTGTAAATGAATTTATCTGAGACCTCGGTGCAGAACATAATTCAAGCTTAGTATGCCAATGAATCGCCAAATGCCCTTCTGAGCTTCAAATCTTACCTAGATTTCTTTTTTCGTACTTATATTTCACGTCTATATTCTTATAAGTATCAGAGGTTCCCAAACCATTATTCATCCAGCAGAATGATTACTAACCAAAATCGAACATGCTATTAACCCTAACCATACAATGTTCCGTCAATCTAACTTTACAGAAGAGGAGGGACCGAGTTGGTCTTACAATACAGGAAGGTAGGGGATCTTCCACCTGCTGAGAACCTCAAAAGTCCATGCAGAAATGATCGATGGAGAAGATTTAGGCAGCTATTTAGGACCTGAGAGAGGAAAAGTCATCTTCCACGGCAAACAACCTAGTCAGGATGAAGGGATGTTTCTGAATCAGCCTCTCTCTTCTTAATGTAGAGAAGTCGGATCAAACCAGGCCTTTGTGGAGAGCTGTTCCCAGGTGCCTATGGTTTCTATACCATTCTAATTTGTGAATGTGTCACAAGAAGTAGGGGCAGCCTCCATCTTATGAGAACCTAGGAAGCAACTGTTAGGACATATTGGTGGCCAAGTCAGTGACCTCATTCAGTTCCTGAAGGAAGTGACCTCACCTACTTCCTTGGTGATGGAATTCTCTGAATTTGGGATCCAGGAAGCCATGCACCCAAAGCCATTACCCATCCAAGTCCCAGTGGTCTCACTTGTTTGGATTTACCAAGGATAGAATCAGTCTTTCTAGGTACCTCTTCATGTGAAGGTGGCCAAATTCCAAGAAAGCTCTGAAGAGGGGCCTTTCCTGACAAGACAGGAATTGGCTCACCACTGCCTCCTGACAACTTCACAGAGTTGGTGAATGACACCAGATCTGAGACAGGAAAGGCCATTTCAGAGGAACATCGTATGGCCTACCAGTCAGAGGACACTCAGAAGATTCACAGACCTACTTGGGGGAAGGAGGTGCCTGGGTGTGTCGATGTCAGTTTGTGGTTTTGTCTCATGTTCTGAGAATAGGTAGAAAAAACGTGATTTATTTCTTTTGGAATGGACTGTTTCTAATAAGTCATTTGACATGGTGAGTGTTTCTTTTTCTGTGTATGCCACTGTGTCCGTGGTTGTAGACATTAGAAAAGAGAATGCATCAATGAATATGTCCTGTGTAGTAGAATGCCTCCCAGCAATCAACCTGTCCAATTTATGAAAGGACTGCGGCTTGCCTTACCAATGGGAAACACCTACAACCTTCCTAAGTTCCTGTTTTCTTCCAGAATTCTGGCCGCTAGCCAGAATATGCTCATTGTTTTTTATCCATGATATGTACCACCTCCAATCACTGTGACATGACCATGTACTGAATAGCTGAAGGAATTGGCATGGCGATCATCTCAAAAAACTCAGATATCAGTGTGGCCAGGAAACTCTCAGTGGAGATACCCTGCTTTGGGCCTTTTGCTTACATTTTGTTCTGTTGCCCTGAATGTCAGGAAGGTATTTGCCTCTGGCCACCCCTTTGTGAAGACTGAAAAAAACAGTTATCAAATGGAAATGAATGAGGATCACCTGTGGCTCTTGGCATAATTGCTTTGGAAAGGGAGGTGTCTGAATCAGACACTTGGCCCTGTGTGAGGCTCCAGCTTAGATTCTCAGCACCTGATGGATCTAAAGAAAGATCCCATGTGTGCATCCAAAACCAAAATGGCAAAAAGATCAGTCATTGTGGATGAAGTCTCTAGCCTTCTTCTGTGATGTTCCTGACTCCATCAAGTGAGAATAGGGATCCTTTGGGTCAAATGAGTTCTTCAAAGCCATGCAGAAGTGCTTGGGTTTTCTCATGACTCCAAACCACATAAATAATCTATACCTGACATTCAGTAGGCCTCAAAATGGAGAAGCAGAGCAGTATTAACGGCAGGTCTATTTAATCACTCCTGGTTCACAGGAATGGTGTCCAGGCCACCCTGACTTTAGGCAAATGAGGGCCAAAGGTGCTCATTTTGGTCACTGTCTTGGGCTGCGCCCCTCATGGAAAAATTCAGCCAGAGGTTATGATGAGTGTCTATATGGAGAACATGAGGGCCTTGTGGGAGTGTTTAGGTTTTAATTTTGGTCATTTGTGTGGCGGTTGGAAGAAATGACTGGGTCCAACTGGTCTTGAACTCTGGTGTGAGTTCAAGGGGACTTAGAGACTGAGTTCTGGAACTGAACTCAGAGAAGTATTGCCATGAATTGTATTGGGATTTTCGCAGGCCACACATGAGAGTCGCCCTTATAAACTGAGATCTAGGTCCAGGGTGGCTTTCCACAGAGCACTGAGAATCACAGCCTGGATATCACATGATTTTTTCTAAAACACATGGCAGGCATACTTGAGCGTCAAAACACACATGGACCTCACATTGTAGACCTCAATAGTCCTGGATTTTGGTGACCTTTTGGCCACTCCTTGGGAAGACTTGCCTGTGAGAGTTTTCCAGAGGTTTCATTGAAATGAGCTTCCTCACCTTTTAATGTTTCCTGAAAAAATTGAAACCCACAGTGCCTCCAACCTCATGCTTGAATAATGGCTAGATAAATACCATGAAATTCTTAAAATTCCCTTGACCAGGTTGCACAGGAGAACCTTTGGATATACTGTTGCTGACGATGAGTGTATCAGACAGTTCCTTGATTGACTGTGTTTCATGAAAATGGTGTAGAACAGAGATGCCAGTAAGTTCAAGCCTGCTGATTAGTGGACCTACAGCAGAGATGTGCAGTTTTGTGATAAAACTTCTGTCGTGGGGCCTTGTGGATCTGCCTTTGACTTCCAAATGGCTTGTGGCTGACATGGTGCATCCAGCAGACCCTTATATGTAAAGGCATCATTTTATAAGTAGAGGTTTAAGGGAAATCTTAACAATCAGGTTATTATGGTCAAGGGGGCAAACTGTGTGGGATAGAAACCTGGTTGGAGCATTCTCCTGCTGACCCTGACCCACCACACATGACAGAACCCCCTCCAGCACTGTGTTCCAGTTGAGCTCCTTGTATTCCATGAAGCAAATATTAAATTCCCAGTGCAGCACCAAGAATCACGACGAAATGTGGAGGATGACCAAATGGATACACAGCCAACATGTGGATACACTTAGCCCCCCGTGGCCACAGTTTACCTACAAAGAGAGAATTCCGCACTGCTGCCTCATGTTCATTGGAAAATAAGAAACCATATCCACAAGGTCACAGAGATGAAGACCCCGCTTTGATGGTCTCCCTAGAAAGGAAGCTAAAGCTCCTGACAACAACATATGTTTTAAGTGCCCAACCTCAGAGACAGTTTCTCAAGAAGTCTTTAGGCAGGCAGAGGTCCATGTTTGTGGAGTGTTTACCCTGTCCCTTACTTTTGGAAACTCCTCTACCACTTCCAAGGTTGTGAACTCCTGATCGTATTCCATTCCAGATATGTAGTCATGGATTTTCTAACTCTTCTCCTCTAATTGTGTCTTACTTGGGCGTAGGTGATATCTAGGTGTTGTTCTTGATGAGAGTGGGAAGATTTTTGTGTACCACATATTTGCATACACATTGGATTCATTTTTCTATTTTCCATTCAATATACTGATTCCCTGACACTAACTCACACCCTACTAGACTCTGATTACTAATCCTAATATAATGGAGGAAAGTAACCGAAACATTATAGAAACACAAGCAGTTCAGAGTAGGCATGGTGTATAGTTGGACTTGTTATTTGCATGATAAATGGTAGGTGTTAAAAATATAGTCAATTGTTAATTGAAATAGTTCTCCATTCTTTTTAATGTTAACTTATTTCTGAATTTCTGTCTCCATTTCTCTGGAGCCTATTCAGCACATGTATTTTTATATGCACATATAGAATCCTACCTGGTATCACACGTACATTTTTGTGAGGTGGCTAACTTTGCAGATACAAATTGTGAGAAGAGATCACTCCTCCTAAACGCTTTTGGATCTTAAAATTCCACCTATGGGTGAGGTTCCTAGTTGAACAACATTATACATAAATCCATGTTCACTAAAATGAATACTTTTTAATCTGTGGATGATATATATTTCAAGATAAATTTTGATACCCATATATATTTATATATTGCTACTTTTTAATGTATCTGTGATATATATATATATATATATATATATATATATATATATATATATATATATATTTACACCCTCCTGATTTTTCAAAATATGAAATATATGTGTCTTATATACACTCCCTAAATTCATTCATGTCATGAATGTGGATTTATAATAAAATGTTCACAAGATTATGCTCAGATATATTCATCCACCTGAAATATATATTTGATTCCTAGTACTGAAAACTAACTTTAGTAAATGGTCCTTTCAAATCCTAATGTTTCTACAGTAACTGACCCAGTTTAACATCAATGCAAGTAGATTCCTATGGGACATGATATGTATTTTGACATTCATTTTCATTCAACACTGGTACATTACTATTTTTTTCAGTTTTTGCACATCATAGGATATATATTTCATCCACAAGTTAGGAAATTTATACGATTATTTTTTATACTTACAATCACTTCCTGCTTCAGAACACATGTATTCCTCTATGTTTCTTGATTCGTCTTTTCATGAGACTTCTTTCCAAACACATAATTTTCCATTTCCATAATCACTTTTGAAGCTAAACTCACACACCTTTCATGATAAAACGTAACCCTAATATTACCATTAGATGCATAACTCGTTGGAATGAATGATTGAATATCAATATAAGATTTCTTATATATTTTCAGATATCAATTCAATCCATGATTTAAAGTGGAAACAGTTATATTATTTATTCACAGTATTGTCAATTCATGCATTACTTCTATATTCATAGACACAGGGTACAACTCTGTGTACCCCCAACACTAATTTATACGTCTTCAAAATATTGCTCCCAGAAATGTTAGAAAAAATACTCATGTCACCTGATCTACATATACATTTTATCACTGTAATATTCTGATCACAAAATTCAAAGGTCAAACTTATGATTGTAGCAAATCCTAAATGGAAAGTGATCCTGGATTACTAAAAACATCCATGTCCAGGTTGCCTAATGCTCTCAAATGTCAATCATATTGCTTACTACATATTTGTTTCTTCCTAAGATTATACATTGAAACTCAACCTTGTTGTTAATGTCTAATCCTATCATTTACTTTATACTTTGCCTGATTTCATAATGTGTTTATTGATATCTGATTTCCTACATATTTTCTCCAGTTCATCATTGTGACTGACTCTTCACATGTGCTGACATTTACATTCACTCTCTAAACGAAACCCTATTGCTAAGGAACTTTTGTTCCAAATCCTATACACAGTCTTCTTCCTAAACCTACCAACTATATTCCTAATCCTACCGACTATCCCTTTTTGAATGGATGTTCTCTTCTACATTTAATTAACCAAGTAAAGGTCGGATGAGGTCGAAACAAGAGACCACCAAGAGACTATCTCATGCAAAAGCGCAGTGTTTATTGGGGGTCCAGCATGCTGATGCTCAGAGCTCACTTGAATAGAGTAGAGAGCCCTTAGAACAGCTTAAGCAGAGCTTATACACTTTCCTTGGTGACGGCAGGGAGGGAAGTTTATTGATAGGTCAGGGCGAGTGGTCAGTTTGCATGCAACCCAGTGAGGGAGCACATTCTGCAGTTAGTCAGTTGGGGACAGCACATTCTGGGAACAAGATTAGCAAACATTTCTCAAGATTTCAACAGTGTTTTGTTAAGCATACAGGAAAAAAGGAAGTGAAAAGTGCCTATTTAATTAACCTTTCATTCCCCACTTCTTCTTCTGGCTACTTTTAATCATAAAAGTGATCATTGCGGGGTGTCACATTCTATGTTTGCTAGTGGGGTATTACCATAAGTTTAACTCATCCAATTTGAGCTTGGAAAAAAGAAATTACACGGTTGAGCAAACAGGGTTTTATAGTTAGCAATAATATGAGGATAATTATTGAACTGTCCAGGGTTGATAAATGCGTAGTTAACCAGGGGGACTGTGTGAACCAAGACTCAAACCACACTTTTTGGGCCTCTCTCTCTCATTGACACTCTTCAAGGCATCTTTTTAATTTACTCCTAGATTTTTTTACAACTTCAGTATGGTCGGCAAAAACACAACATTCTCCATCAATGCAGAACAAAGGCCCCCTTCTTTCATGAAGAGGAGGTTCAACCCTCGCCTTTTCTGTAAAATAACTTCAGAGAGAGAGGTTAAAGATTCCTGCAAAGCCAAGATGGAGGATTCTAATATCTTTAAGTTTTGGTCTATTGCTGCTTCTAATTGTGTCATTTGTTGTATCCCATGGACCAAGGCAGTGGTTCTTGTGCTCACGCCTGCAGCAACTCCTATTCCTAATAGGATGGCTAAAGTGATGGATATATGTTCTCAGTGGAACCGGGTTTTATGCCCCCCTATTTGAAATTCAAATGAACCTGCATTATGATAAAGCACTCTGGGAAACATCTGCACCTTTACACATTTAATCACATCGTCTTGACAATTTCATGAAAACATAAACAATGTTTAAGTCTATAGAATTATACTGTTGTAGAGACGGACAAGGCACGGCACCTAAGATACTACCAAAAACAGGGAAACTTTCCATTTTATTAGCAACCGGATTCAGAGGGCATTACTTCTGTTATAATCAATTAATTCCCTGAAACTCACGTTTAGGTAGTTTCAGAATTTTGTACCCAACATATAAGGGAAGGGGCGCAGAAGTTCACAGCCTGCAGAAGTTCACAAAAAGCAGATTTTTTTCTGTTTTATTCCTCTGTTCTGGGCAAGTTAACTTTTCAAGGACACCTGGGTGAAGGAGAGCTTTTTTTTCCCTTTATTTTTCCCCCTTCCAGCTGTTACCATGGAGCCCAGTTGGTAACTTCTTTATCTTTGAAATGTAGCCATCTCTGTGAAGCCCCAGATCAATGCCAAAGGCCTTGTTCACATATTTTGCGAAAAACTAGTAAGGGGGTGTCTAACTTAGGAGTGCTGATATTTTTAGCCAGTGACCAAGTACAACAGGGCAACATGAAAAGAGGAAGTTTATCTACTTTGAAGTCTTTCATGGGGACTCTTTTGCTGAAAGTCCTAAAGTCAGCCATGCTGAAGACTTCTGTAGAAGGTCAGTTAATGTTTTTCTGTGGGCCTGGAACATAGGGGGGAGATATGGAAGGCGTGGCTGTGAGCAGCTCCGTGGATCTGAGAATGAGGTAGCAGAGATGTGAAAGAATACTGGGAAAGGGGTTTGTGATTTTCCTAGCAACAAAAAGGTGAGCAGTAGAACAGGTAGAGCAGAGGAGAAGATGGGAGTTAGTATCCCTAAAAGCCTGTGAGGGACTTTAAATTCTTAGTAACCTGTTTTCACTAATGACAAAGAAACTTTAAAGGCCATTTTCACTACATCTTGGATAGGGGTCTGAGGGTTCTCCTCAGCTGGTTTGAGCTTTGGGTTAGCTGGTAAGAGGAACTGGTGGGACCCGGTGTGGGCACTGACTGGAGAAGAGAGGAGTGATTCGGTGGAGGGTTACCTCAGTACCTGCTACCTCAGCAAGGGGGCAATGGTCTGAGATCCGGCGGAGGTTTGAGTTTTTGATCTAGTAATTGGAGGGGAGAAATCATGTTGCTGAGGTGAGAGTGACAGCAGAGAGTCTGGAGCAGAAGGCTGAGTGTGAGGACCTATTGGAGAAGCATAGTTCAGGATGTGAGCGAAGGAGGGAAAAGGCCTCCACATAGGGAAATCTCCTTTCACCCTTTTGAGGACATTCAGAAGTTAAAAAGGTCATGCAGAATTTGAGGATCTAGAGACCCCTCTAGGGGCCAACAGTTTGGGTGATCTAATTGGTAATAGGGCCAATGCTGTGTACAGAATTTGATGAGGAGTTTGGGTTCCATCATGCACTGCCTGTATGATCACATCCCTAGACTTACAGAAGAAGTCGGCATTCCCCACACATAACCGTGACTGTTTGTGGCTTTGGTAGTCCACCGGGCAAACATAGTAATCTAGGCTAGCCAACCTGCATCTGGCTCGCGTGTCCCTACATCCATAATGATTGTTTCCATTATCAATGGTGCAGAATGGATTTAATGGAAATTTAGTGGGATCCTCTTCATCAGGTATATCCCAATAGGAAAGACCTATAGCCAGCTGACAAATGTCTGGGTGGATAGATGTCCACCAAGTCCCTAAGTGGGCTGCATGCGAGATAGATCATACTTCTTTACCAGTAGGATTTGTGATCAGCCATCGCTGCTGAACGGGTTTAATAGGTTTAGGACTACTGGTGGTCAAGGGAAGAGTCTATAGCCTTAGACACAGGGTAAATACACAATTTGAAAGTTTTACCAATCTTTTCCAGTTTCCAGCCAGAGTCTGGACAGGGCGCAGGCTTGAGATGAGAGGTATGGATCCAGGAAGTGATTCTGTCTTCCTTTACCGCTGTAGGTGTTATAAGTAGCACCTTGTATGGTCATTTCCAGTGGGGTTTCAGGGATGACACCTGATGTCGACTTATGTAGATGAAGTCTCTTACTTGATATTGATGTAGAGTCCATTCGTCCCCAGGTTGATAGGCATTGGCCATCTGTTTTCAAAGGTATCCCTGAGTTCTTTCAAGAGCTTTAATTCAGTCAAGCAATGGGGTGTGGAAGGATCGTTAGGTCTTAGAGTTGGGGTTAGGTCCCTTACTGAAGGAGGGGCACCATGGACAATTTCATAGGGGGTGAGGTTACACGAAGAAACAGAGGGAGTATTTCTTCCCTGAAATAGTGCATAAGGCAGGAGCATAGTACAATCTATTATGCAGGTTTCTAAGCTTAATTTCGTTATGGTCTCTTTAATGGTTCTATTCATTCTTTCTACCTGTCCTGAACTCGGTGGTCTATAAGCACAATGTAACTTTTAATTAATCCCGAGGGTTTTGCCTAACCCCTGACTTACCTGGGCTACAAACGCCAGTCCATTATCAGACCTTATTACTTAAGGCACGCCGTATCTTGTAAAAATATCTTTCAGGATCTTCTTGACGACCATTTGCGCTGTTTCGTTTTTTTTTTTTTCTTTTTTCCTGGAAAAGGCTTCAATCCATCCTCAAAATATATCTACAAAGACTAGGCGATATTTAATTTCAAACCTTGCTGGCTTAATTTTAGTAAATTCCACTTCCCAGAATTGTCCTGGTCTGGTTCCTCGTAGGTGCTTTTTTGCAGGAAGCTTGGAATGGTAAGCATTATCCATGACAGACCTGACAGGCTTTTGTTACCCATTCAGTTATTTCCTTTTGCTTTGAGTCGGTTAGTAAAAAACTCTGTTCTTGATCCTTCAGGAATGAATGCAATTTCTTTGAACCAAGTTGAGTGAGTTGATGTACATTTTATACTGACATATATAGAGCCGTGACTATAGGAGTTTTTACTGAAGGATTTAGAAATTCCACTTGTGGTCCTTCAGGGTTAAAAGTTATTTTGGCCCCGAGCTTGGTGAGCAGATCTCTGCCCATCAATGGGGCCGGGCATTCTGGGATTACTAAGAACGAGTGATGGATTTTTCCTTTCCCCTGGTCCATGGTCCTCTTAGTTGTCCAAGCCCGATATTTTCTGCCATTAGCCCTTTGAATTAGAGACCTTTTATTTGATAGAGAGACCAATGGGGCCTTAAGGGCAGAGTATATTGCCCCTGTATCCACTTCAAAGTTTGCTGGGGTCCCCTCCACTTCAAAATTTACCCTGAGCTCTCAGAGGGGATCTGAGCCCCAACGTTCTTAGTCATCCTCCAGAGTCAGAATGGCTGGCTAGAGTGGCTGTCTCTTTCAATGGCACTCTTTGAAGCAGTGTCCTTTTTCTTTACAGTAGGCACATTAAATTGAGGCCAGGGGTGGCCTCTAGTATGGGCCCCGATATCAATTCCTGTCTCCATGTTCTTATTTCTGGCCTATTTGTTGTTGTGACCAGGACCTTAGTCAATGCCTTAGTCTGTCTTTTGTTTCTTTTATCCTCCCTTTGCTCCCTACTCTTCCTCACTTTCTTTCTTATAGTATACCTTCTCGGCTACTCTGACTAAATCTCTCAAAGTCATATCTTGTAATCCATCTAAGCATTGTAACTTTCTTTTAATATCCAGGGCAGCTTGCCCATAAAGGCCATCTTGACAGATGCCTTTTGATCCTCTGCCTGAGGATCGAAAGGAGTATATCTCCTATATGCCTCCATAATTCTCTCTAAAAACATAGAGGGAGATTCATCAGGCCCTTGAATAATCTCTCTTAACTTGGCAAAATTTGTTAGTCGCCTAGCGGCCACTAAGATACCCACAATTAGAGACCAGCGATAAGTGGACAGATGCTCCCTACCTTCAAAGGTGTTGGGGTCCCAGTTTCGTCGATTCAAGGGAAAGCCGGGTTGAATATGTTGGGAAGTTTTGTCGGTCACCCATCTGGTCAGAGGATATTTTCTCCAGCATCCAGGAGGATTCTCTTTTGTTTCTCTATCATGAAGAGACAACCCTAGGTGTTGTTGACAGTCATCCCAAGTAGGCTGGTGTGAAAACATCAATGACTCAACCACACCTAGGAGCCGGGTGGGGTCCTCGGTAAAAGGGGGATATTTATTTTTCCAGTTATATTGGTCTGAAGAGGAGAAAGGTTAATACTGGTAGGCTTGCATTTTTCCCCCAAGGCCGTTGTCAATCATTGGCCCCTAGGGATGAGGGGGAGCATCATTCGAGTTCCAGGTTTTTCAATCATTCACTGCTGGTGAGTACCTTTAGCTGGGCTAGCTTCCTCCAGAGGAGGAGGGGCTGTGTGTGCTGCGGGGAAATTATCTGGAGGGCGCTGGGCTGGCTTATCTTCCTCCAATGGTGGAGAGGTTGAGTCAGCAGCAGGGGAATCACTTAGAGGGTGTTGGTCTTTGGGGGACGTGGGCAGGAGATAAGGAGGGGGACGAGAGTCCAGTAGAGTCAAATCTTGTGACTCAGGGAGAACAGAGGGTGGAGGAGGAGGAGAAGCAGAGGGTTTGAGAGATCATGGGGGAAGGAGTAGGATCGGGGGTAGGGGCAAGGAAATGCTTCACCCATGGAGGAGATTTGCAGAGGTCCTGCCAAGTTAAGATATATGGCTGTTGATCCGGATGGATATGTGGCCCTGGCTGAAAGACAATATCCTCTGACTTTTTAAATTAGTGGGAAGTAGAAAGATCCTTCTTGGGGCCATCCGAATCCAAAGGTGGGCCATTCTGAGGCACAGAGAGTCTGCCAGGTCCAGAATTTTACTGAAAAAGAAAGATTCTGAGCCCTTAAGGGTACTTTGGTCCAGTGATCAAGGGTCAGGGACAGAGGCATTGAAGTGCTCTGTCCCATAATGAAAGATACACAAACAGTAAAAGCGATGACACACAACACAGACAAGACAAGAAAATAAAGACAGACAATGGAACTTCCAACACTGAGACCAGGACTAAGTATCTGGCCAAACCCGATGGGCTGGCGATACTGAATCTGAAACAAAATATCACTGAGTTGAGGAGACTATTGCTCCTTGATTTCCCGAGTACTCTGGTGCATCCCCCAGGGATGTGGCCTGTGGCTCTGTGACACGTATGTCAGCCACCATCGGAGAGAGCTCACACTCTTCATTGACAGCCATTTTGTGAAGCCCTAACCTGAAACCTGAAAACAGAAAGAGGCACCATACATACCCCAAGAGGAGCCTGTTGGGGTCTCTCGTTCGCCGCTGCCGGATCTCACTGGAACCTCCATACGTAAAGGTCAGACGAGCATCGGGTGAAGAGACCACCAAAAGACTGTCTCATGCAAAAGCAAAGGGTTTATTGGGGGTCCAGCATGCTGGGGCTCAGAGCTCACTTGAATAGAGCAGAGAGCCCTGAGAACAGCTTAAGCAGAGCTTATATACTTTGCTTGGAGAGGGCAGAGAGGGAACTTTGTTGTTTGGTCTGGGCGAGTGAGCAGTTTGCGTGCAACTGGGTGAATGAGTACATTCTGCAGGTTGGCAGTTGGGGACAGCACATTCTGGGAACAAGATTAGCAAACAGTTCTCAAGATTTCAAAAGTGTTTTGTTAAGCATACAGAAAAACGGGAAGTGACATTGACCTATTTTACTATATTTTCATTACCGAATATACTTTGCCAGATTTCCTAATGTCTCTATTGAAATCTGCTTTCCTACATATTTTCCCCATTTCATCATTGTGACTGACTCTTCACATGTGCTGACATTTACATTCACTCTATACCCGAAACCCCATAGCTAAAGAACTTTTGGTGCAAATCCTATACTCACTCTCCGTTCTAAACTTACCGACTATAGTCCTAATCCTACCGACTATTCTTTTTTTTAAATTTTTTTTTCTTAAAGAAAGAGTTAGAGAGAGAGGGAGAGAGAGAGAGAATTTTTTAACATTTATTTTTTTTTACTACTTGGCAGACACAACATCTTTGTTTGTACGTGGTGCTGAGGATCGAACTCGGGCCGCACGCATGCCAGGCAAGCGCGCTACCACTTGAGCCACATCCCCAGCCCCCCGACTATCCCTTATGACTGGAAGTTCTCTTTGACAATAAATAATCCAAAGTACAAGGTCCTATGCATTTGTATATTGATTTATCTGAGACATCTGTGCAGAAAATAAATCAATGCTAAATATTGCAATCAAGGGCCCAACGCCCTTCTGGGCTTCAAATATTACCTTTATTTCTGTTTTCGTGCTTATATTTCACCTATATATTCTTGAAAATATCGAAGGTTCGCCATACCATGATTCATCCAGCAGAATGATTCCTAACCCCAATCGAAACTGTTATTAACCCTAACCATACACTCTTCCCTCAATCTAACTTTACAGAAGAGCAGGGACAGAGTTGGTCTTACAATACAGGAATTTACGGTTTCTTCCAACTGCTGAGAAACTCAAAGGTCCACGCAAAAATGATCCCTGGAGAAGTTGTAGGCACATATGTACGAACTGAGAGAGGAAAAGTCATCTTCCATTGAAAACAACCTGGTCAGGATGAAGGGATGTGTCTGAATCAGCCTCTCTCTTCTTAATATGGAGAAGAAGGACCAAACTAGGCCAGTGTGGAGAGCACTTCCCAGGTGCCTATGGTTGATATACCATTCTAACTTGTGAAAGTGTCACAGGATGTAGGGGCAGCCTCCATTTTATGGGACACTTTGAAGCAACTGTTAGGACAAAGTGGTTGCCAAGGCAGTGACCTCATTCAGATATTAAAGGAAGTGACCTCACCTAACATCCTTTGTGATGGAACTCTCTGAACTTGGGATCCAGGAAGCCAAGCACCCAAATTCAGTCTCAGTCCCAGTCCCAGTCACAGTGGTTTCAATTGTTCAGATTTACCAAGGACAGAGTCAGTCTTTGTTGGTACCTATGGAGGTGAGGATGCCCAAATGCCAGGAAAGCTCTGAAGAGTGGCCTTTCCTGAGAAAGCAGTTAGTGGATCACCGCTGGCTCCTGAGAACTTCACAGTGTTGACCAAGGAGACCAGATCTGAGACAGGACAGGCCATTTCGGGGTAACATAGTATGGCCCACCAATCAGAGGACACTATGGATAGTCACAGACTGACTTGGGGGAAGAAGGTGTCTTTGTGGATGTGGGTGTTGGTTTGTGGTTTTGTCTCATGTTCTGAGAATAGGTAATAAAGGCGGTTTTTTGGTTTGAAGTGAATTGTTTCTAATAAGTCTTTTGAAAAGGCGAGTGTTTCTAAGTCTGTGTATCCCACTGTGTCCGTGGTTCTAGACATTAGAAAAGAGAATGCATCAATGGATGTCTCCTGTCTAGTAGAAATCTTCCCAACATTCATCCTGCCAATTTATGAATGGACTGCGGCTTGCCTTATGAATGGGCAACACCTACTATCTTCCTAAGATTCTATTTTGTTCCTGAATCCACTCCACTCTCCAGAATAGGCTCATGGTTATGTGTCCAATATATATACCACCTCCAAGCTCTGTGACATGGCCATGTACTGGATAGCTAAAGGGAATGGCGAGCATCTCAGAAAACTCAGAAATCAGTGTGACCAGGAAAGTCTCAGTGGAGAAATCCTGCTTTGGGCCATTTGCTTACCTATTGTTCTGTTGCCCTGAATTTCAGGAAGCTTTTTGCCTCAGACCACCCCTTTGTGAAGCCTGAAGAAATGAGTTGTCAAATGCAAATGAATGGGAATCACCTGTGGCTCTTTGCTTGATTGCTTTGGAAAGGGATGTGTCTGAATCAGCCTCATGACCCTATATGAGGCTGTGGCTTAGATTCTTAGCACCTGATGGATCTAAAGAAAGATACCATGTGTGCATCCAAAACCAAAATGGCCAAATGAGCAGTCATTGTCGATTAAGTCTTTTGCTTTCCTCTGTTAGGTTCCTGAAATCCATCAAGTGAGAATAGGGATAATTTGGGTCAAATGAGTTCTTCAAACCCTGCAGAGACTAGCCCAGAGGTGCTTGGCTTTTCTCATGACTCCAAATCACATAAAGAATCTATACCTGAAAGTAAGTAGGCCCCAAATTGGAGATGCAGAGCAGTATTAAGTGCAGGCCTATTTAATCACTCTTGGTTCTCAGGAAGGGTGTCCAGGCCACCCTGACTTTAGGCAAATGAGGGGCAAGGGAACTTATTTGGATACTTTCTTTGTCTGCACCCCTCATGGAAATTTCCAGCCAGAGGTTATGATAAGTGTCTATATGGAGGATGTTGAGGGCCATGTGGGAGTGTTTTGGTTTTAATTCTGGTCATTTGTGTGGCGGTTGAAAGAGATGACTTAGTTCACCTGGGCTTGAACTCTGGTGTTATTCCCCTTAGAGACTGAATTCTGGAACTGTCGTCAGAGAAGTATTGCCATGAATTGTGTTGGGATTTTAGGAGGCAACACATGAGAGTCACCCTGAAATCTGAGATCTAGGCCAAGGTGGCTTCCACAGAGCACTGGGAATCTCAGCCAGGATTTCACGTGATTTTATTCTGAAAGTCTTGGCAGCCATAATTGAGAGTCAAAACACACATGGACCTCACATTTTAGACCTCAGTGGGCCTGGATTCATGTGAAATATTGGCCACTCTTTGGGAAGCCTTGCCTGTGAGAGTTCTCCAGAGATTTCTTTGAAATGAGCTTCCTCACCATTTAATGTTTCCTAAATAAATTGAAACCCACAGTGCCTCCAACTTCATCTTTGAAAAATAGCTATGTACATACCATGGATTTTTTGTAATTTCCATGACCAGGTGGCAATGGAGAAACTTTGGATGACTTGTTGCTGATCATGAGTGTACCAGACTGTGCTTGGATTTACTTGGTTTCATGAAAAGAGTGTAGAAAAGAGATCCCTGTAAGTTGGAGACTGCTGAGTAGTGGGCCTAGAGCAGTGGTGTGCAGGTATGTGATAAAACATCTGTGGTGGTACCATGTGGATCTGCCCTTGGATTCCAAATGGCTTGAGACTGACATGGTGATGTCAGCAGACCCTTATATATAAAAGCATCTTGTTATATGGAGAGGTTTCAGGGCAATGTTCAGAATCAGATTGCTATGGACAAGCGGGCAAGCTATGTGGGGTAGAAGCCTGGTTGGTGCATTTTCCTGCAGACCTTGACCCACCACACGTGACAGGACTCCCTCCATAACTGGTACCTGTTGAACTCCTTGTATTTCCTGAAGCAAATACCAAATTCACCATGCAGAAGCAAGAAACACCTCAAAAAGTGGAATATGATCAAATGGCTTCACAGTCCACATGGGGAGACACTTAGACCCCAGTGGCCACAGTTTACCTACAAATAGAGAATTCAGCACTGCTTCCTCATGTTCATTGGAAAATAAAAAAAAAAAAAAAACATATCCTCCAGGTCACAGAGATCAGACCAAGCTTTGTTGGTCTCACTAGAAAGGATGCTAAAATTCCTGACAACAACATATATTTCAAGTGCCCAACCGCAGAGGCAGTTTCTCAAGAGTCTTTAGGCCCAATGAGCTCCATGTTTGTGAAGTGTTTACCCTGTCCCTTACTTTTGGAAACTCCTCTACCACATCCAATATTGTGAACTCCTGAATATTTTCCATTTCAGATATGTATTCACAGATTTCCTAACTCTTCTTCTCTAATTGTGTCTTATTTGGGGCAAAGGTAATGTAAAGGCAATGTTCTGGATGAGAGTGGGAATATTTTTTTTGTAGCACATATTTGCATACACATTGGATTCATTTTCCTATTTTCCATTCGAATTACTGAATTCCTGACACTAACCCATACCCTAATAGACTCTGACTACTAATCCTAAAATGATGGACAAAAATAACCAAACAGAATGGAAATGAAAGCAGTTCAGAGAAGGCATGGTGTATAGTTGGACTTTCCTTTTGCATGATAAAGTGTAGGTGTTATAAATCTAGTCAATTTTTAATTGAAATAGATCTCCATGTGTTTTTAAAGTTAACAAATATGTGAATTCCTGTCTCCCTTTCTCTGTAGCCTGTTCAGCACATGCATTTTTATATGCAAATATAGAAACATAACTGGTATCACACGTACATCCTTGTGAGTTTGGCTGTTCGGAGATACAAATCATGGGAAGAGATCACTCCTCCTAAACGCTGTTGGAACTTAAAATTCAACCTATGGGTGAACTTCCTAGTTGAACAATATTATACATAAATCCATGTTCAGTAAAATGATTATTTTTGGATCTGTGGATGATATATGTTTCATAGTGAATTTCGATTGGCATGCATATTGATACATTTTAGTGTCTGTGTGTGTGTGTGTGTGTGTGTGTATATATATATATATACATAAATGCACACACACACATATCTATATATATATATACACTCTCAAGATTTTTCAAAATATGAAATATATGTTTTGTATTATACACTCCGTAAATTCATTCGTGTTCATATATGTAAATTTATAGTCAACATTTCACAAGATTATTCTCATAAAAATTCATCCACTTGAAATACGTATTTGTTTCCTACTACTGAAAACTAACTTCAGTGAATAGTGCATACAAATCATAATATTTCTACAGTAACTGACCCAGTTTAGCATCAATGCAAGTAGATTCCTATGGGATATGATGTGTATTTTGACGTTCATTTTCATTCAACACTGGTGCATTACTATTTTTTCAGTTTTTGCACATCATAGGATATATATTTCATCCACAAGTTAGGAAATTTATAGGCTTTTTTTATACTTACCATCAAATCCTGCTTCAGAACATATGAATTCCTCTATATTTCTTGACTCATCTTTTTATGAGATTTCTTTCCAAACACATTATTTTCCATTTCCATAATAACTTTTGAAGCTAAACTCACACACCCTTCATGATAAAACATAACCTTAATATTACCATTAGATGTATAACTCGTTGGAATGAATGATTGTATATCAATATAAGATTTCTTACGTATTTTCAGATATCAATTCAATCCATGATTTAAAGTGGAAACAGTATATTATTTATTCACAGTATTGTCAATTCATGCATTTCTTCTACATTCATAGACACAGGGTACAACTCTGTGTACCCCCAATACTAAGTTATATCTCTTCAAAATATTGCTCCAAGAAATGTTAGAAGAAATACTCATGTCACCTGATCTACATATACATTTTATCACAGTAATATTCTGATCACAAAATGCAAAGGTCACACTTCTGATTGTAGCAAATCCTAGATGGAAAGTGATCCTGGATTACTAAAAACATCCATGTCCAGGTTGCCTAATGCTCTCCAATGTCAATCATATTGGTGACTACATATTTGTTTCTTCCTAAGATTATATATTGAAACTCAACCTTATTGATAATGTCTAATCCTATCATTCACTTTATACTTTGCCTGGTTTCATAATGTGTGTATTGATATCTGATTTCCTACATAATTTTCCCAGTTCATCATTGTGACTGACTCTCCACATGTGCTGAAATTTACATTCACTCTCTAACCGAAAACCTAGGGCTATTGAACTTTTGGTCCAAATCCTATACTCACTCTTCTTCCGAAACAGACCGACTATCTTCCTAATCCTAACAACTATCCCTTTTTGACTGGATGAACTCTTCTACATTCAATCATCCAGGGTACAAGGTGATATGCCATTGTATATTGATTTATCTGAGACATCTGTGCGAACGAAATTCAATGCTAAGTATTCCAATCAAGGACCCAATGCCCTTCTGGGCTTAAAATCTTACCTAGATTTCTGTTTTCATACTTATATTTCACATCTATATTCTTATAAATATCCCAGGTTCCCAATACCATTATTCATCCAGCAGAATGATTCCTAACTCAAATCGAACATGTTATTAACCCTAATCATACATTGTTCCCTCAATCTAACTTTATAGAAGAACAGGGACAGAGTTGGTCTTAATATAGAGGAATATAGGGGATCTTCCACCCGCTGAGAACCTCAAAGGTCCATGCAGAAATTATCCCTGGGGAAGATGAAGGCAGCTATAAAGGACCTGAGAGGGCAAAAGTCATCTTGTAAGGCAAACAACCTGGTTAGGATGAAGGGATGTGTGTGAATCAGGCTCTCTCTTCTTAATGTAGAGAAGATGGACCAAACCAGTTCTGTGTGAGAGCTGTTCCTGGGTGCCTATGGTTGATATACCATTCTAAGTTGTGAAAGTGTCACAGAAAGTAGGGGCAGCCTCCATCTCATGGGACCCTTTGAAGGAACTGTTAGGACAAAGTGGTTGCCAAACCAGTGACCTCATTCAGTTCCGAACGGAAGTGACCTATCTCACTTCCTTGGTCTTGGAACACTCTGAACTTGGAATCCCAGAAGCCAGGCACACAGAACCAGTCCCAGACCCAGTCCCAGTGGGCTCACTTGTTTGGTTTTACCAAGGACAGAATCAGTCTTTCTTGGTACCTACTGATTTGAGAATGGCCAAATGCCAGGAGAGCTTTGGAGAGTGGCCTTCCCTGAGAAAGAAGGTAGTGGCTCAAAGCTGGCTCCTGACAACTTCAAAGAGTTGGCCAAAAATTCCAGCTCTGAGACAGTACAGGGCATTTTGGGGGAACATAGTATGGTACAACAGTCAGAGGAAATTCCGGAGAGTCAAAGACCTACTTGGGGGAAGAAAGTCCTATGTTGTTGTGGGTGTGAGTTTGTTGTTTTGTCTCAGGTTCTGAGAATTGGTAGGAAAGGCAGTTTGTTTGATTTGAAGTGGACTGTTTCTAGTAAGTCGTTTGACAAGGCAAGTGTTTCTATGTCTATGTATCCCACTGTGTTTGTAGTTGTAGACATTAGAAAACATAATGCATCAATGAATGTGTCCTGTCTAGTATAATGCTTCCCAAAATTCATACTGCCCGATTCATGATTGGACTGCAGCTTTCCTTATGGATGGGTAGCAATGACTAACTTCCTAATTTCCTGTTTTATTCCTGAATTCTGGCCACTCTCCGGAATAGGCTCATGGTTTTCTGTCCAAGATATGTACCACCTCCTAGCTCTGTGACATGGCCATGTACTGGAGAGCTGAAGGAAATGGGAGCATCTCAGAAAACTCAGATATCAGTGTGAACAGTAAAGTCTATGTGGAGAAACCCTGCTTTGGGAATTTTGCTTACCTATGGTTCTGGTGCTGTGAATATCTAGAAGGTCTTTGCCTTAGGCCACCCCTTTGTGAATCCTGAAAAAAAGAGTTTTCAAATGGAAATGAATAGGCATCACCTGTGGCTCTTTGTTTTATTGCTTTGTAAAGAGATGTGTCTTAATCAGCATATTTTCCCAGTGTGATTATTTGGAGAAGTAGATCAGTATTAATGGCAGGCCTATTTGATCATTCCTGGTTAACAGGAAGGGTTTCCAGGCCACCCTGACTTTAGGCAAATTAGAGGCAAGGGAGATTATTTTGGGCACTGTCTTGGTATGCACCCCTCATGGAAACCTCAACCCAGGGGTTATGATGAGTGTCTATATAAAAGAAGATGAGGGTCATGTGGGAGTGTTTTGGTATTAATTGTGGTCAGTTGTGTGGCAGTAGGAAGAGATTCCTGGGTCAACCTGGGCTTGAAGTATGGTGTGATTCCCCTTAGAGACTGAGTTTTGGAACTGAACTCAGAGAAGTATTACCATGAATTCTGTTGGGATATTAGAAGGCCACGCATGAGAATTGCCCTTGGAGACTGAGATTTAGGCCCAGGATGGCTTTCCACAGAGCACTGGGAATCTCAGCTAGGATTTCACATGATTTCATTCTGAAAAACTTGGCAGCCATACTTGAGAGTCAAATCACACATGGAACTCACATTGTAGACCTCAATGGGCCAGGCTTCATTTGACCTTTTGGCCACTCTTTGGGAAGACTTGCCTGTGAGAGTTCTCCTGAGCTTTCATTGAAATGAGCTTCCTCACCATTTAATGGTTCCTGAATGAATTGAAACCCACAGTGACACCAACTTCATCCTTGAAAAATGGCTAGATAAATACCATGGAATATTTGAAATTCCCAAGAGCAGGTGGCACTACAGAATCTTTGGATGTTCTGTTGCTGATCATGAATGTACCAGACAGTGCCTTGATTTACTGGGTTTCATGAAAATGGTGTAGAACAAAGGTGCCAGTACGTTGGAACCTGCTTATTAGTGGGCCTAGAGCAGTGGTTTGCAGGTGTATGATAAAACATCTGTGATGGGGCCACATGGATCTGCCATTGGCTTCCAAATGCCTTGTGACTGACATGGTCCAGCCAGCAGACCCTTATATGTTAAGGCATCTTGTTACATTGAGAGGTTTTAGGGCAATGTTCAGAATTGGGTTGCTGCAGACAAGGAGGCAAGCTTTGTTGAATAGAAGCCTGGTTGGGGCATTCTCCTGCACACCCTGACCCACCACACGTGAGAGTACTCCCTCCAGCAATGTGTCCCCATTGAACTCATGGTATTTACTGATGCCAATACCAAACTCTCAGTGCAGCTGTAAGAATCACCAGGAAAAGTGGAGGATGACCAAATGGATTCTCAGTCCACACGAGGAGACACTTAGCTCCCAGTGGCCACAGTTTACCTACAATGAGGGAATTCAGAACTGCTGCCTCATGTTCACTAGAAAATAAGAAACCATGTCCTTCAGGTCACATATATGCAGATTCAGCTTTGATTGTCTCACTACAAAGGAAGCTGAAGCTCCTGACAACAACATATATTACAAGGTCCCAACTTCAAAGGCAGTTTCTCAAAGAGTCATTAGGCCAGCAGAACTCCATATTTGTGGAGTATTTACCCTATCCCATACTTTTGGAAATTTCTCTACCGCCTCCAAGGCTGTGAACTCCTGAGCATTTTCATTTCCACATACGTATTCACAGATTTTCTAACTCTTCTCCACTAATTGTGTCTTAATTGGGGCAAAGGTTATGTCAAGGCATTGTTCTGGATGAGAGTGGGATGATTTTTGTGTAGCACATATTTGCATACACATTAGATTCATTTTCATATTTTCCATTTGAAATACTGAATCCCTGACATTAACCCATAACCTACTAGACTCTGACTACTAATCCTAATATGATGGAGAACAAGAAACCTAACAGAATAGAAATACAGGCCGTTCATAGGAGGCATGGTGTATACTTGGACTTCCCTTCTGCTTTATCAAGGGTATGTGTTATAAATCTAGTAAACTTTTCATTGTAATAGTTCTCCATGAGTTTTTAAAGTTAACACATATGTAAATTTCTGTCTCCCATTCTCTGTAGCCTATTCATCACATGTATTTTTTATGCATATTTAGAATCCTACCTGGTATCACAAGTACATTTTTGTAAGCTCGCTGATTTTGAAAGATACATATTGTGATAAGATATCACTCCCGCTAAATAATGATGGAACTGAAAATTAAACCTATTGGTGAATTTCCTAGATGAACAACATTATATATAAATCGATGTTCAGTAAAATGAATATTTTTGGATATGTGGATGATATGTATTACACGGTGAATTTCGATTAGCATTTATATTGCTACATTATAATGTCTGTGTGTGTCTATCTATCTATCTATATATATATATATATATATACTGTCCAGATTTTTCAAAATATGAAATATATATGTCTTATTATACACTCCCTAAATTCACTCATGTTTCTATATGTGGTTTATAATCAACTTTTCACAAGATAATTCTCAGAAATATTCATCCGCCTGAAATACATATTTATTTCCTAGTACTGAAAACTAACTTCAGTGAATGGAGCTTACAAATCCTAATATTTCTACAGTAACTGAATCAGTTTAACATCAATGCAAGTAGAATCCTACGGGACATGATGTGTATTTTGAAGTTTATTTTTATTCAATATTGGTACATTATTATTTTTTCAGTTTATGGACATCATAGGATATATCATTTCATCCACAAGTTCAAAAATTTATAGGCATTTGTTTCACTTTCAATCACTTCCTGCTTCAGAACACATGTATTCCTCTAAGTTTCTTGACTGGTCTTTTCATGAGATTTTATACCAAACACATTAATTTTGATTTTCATAATCACTTTTGAAGCAAAACTCACATACCATTCATATTAATTATCACTCTGATATTACCATTAGATGTATAACTGGTTTGAATGAATGATTGTATGTCAATATAAGATTTCTTATATCTTTTCAGATATCAATTCTATCCATTATTTAAAGTGGAACCAGTTATATTATTTATTCACACTATGGTCTATTCATGCATTATCTCTATATTCATAGACACAGTGTACACCTCTTTGTACCCCCAATACTAATTTATACGTCTTCAAAATATTGCTCCCTGAAATGGTGGATGTGGACTCATGTCACCTGATCTTTATATACATTTAATCACAGAAATATTCTGGACACAAAATGCAAAGGTCACACTTATGATTGTATAAAAGCCCAAATGGAAAGAAAACATGGATTACTAAAAACATCCATGTCCAGGTTCCCTAATGCTCTCAAATGTCAATCCTATTGGTGACTACATATGTGTTTCTTCTTAAAATTATATATTCAAACTCAACCCAATTGAAAATGTCTAATCCTATCCCTCACTTTATACTTTGCCTGATTTCATTATGTCTCTATTGCTATCTGCTTTCCTACTTATATTCCCCAGTTCATCATTGTGACTGACTCTTCACATGTGCTGACATTTACATTCACACCCTAATAAATAACCTATTGCTAAAGAACTTTTGTTCCAAATCCTATACTCACTCTTCTTCCTAAACATACTAACTATCTTCTTAATCCTACCGAGTATCCCTTTTTGACTGGATGTTCTCTTCTACATTCAATCATTCAAGGTACAAGGTCTTATGCTATTGTATATTGATTTATCTGAGACATCGGTGCAGAATGTAATTCAACGCTAAGTATCACAATTAAGGGCCCAATGCCCTTCTGGGCTTCAAATCTTACTTAGATTTCTTTTTTCATACATATATTTCATCTCTATATTCTTAAAATAATCGCAAGTTTCCAATACCATTATTCATGCAGCAGAATAATTCCTAACCCAAATGGAACATGTTATTAACACTAACCATACACTGTTTGTGTTAATAACATGTTTACAGAAGAGCAGGGACAGTGTTGATCTTACAATACAGGAATGTAGTGGATCTTCCATCTGCTGAGAACCTCAAAGCTCCATGCAGAAATGATCCCTGGAGAAGATGTAGGCAGGTATGAAGGACCTGAGAGAGCAAAAGTTATCTTCCATTGCAAACAACCTGGTCAGGATGAAGGGATGTTTCTGAATCAGCCTCTCTCATCTTAATGTAGAGAAGATGGACCAAACCAAGACTGTGTGGAGAGCTGTTCCTGGTTCCCTATGGTTGATATACCATTCTAACTTGTGAAAGTGTCACAGGAAGTAGGAGCAGCCTCCATCTCATGGGACCGTTGGAAGAAACTCTTAGGACAAAGTGGTTGCCGAGGCAGTGATCTCATTCAGTTCCTGAAGGAAATGACCTCAAAGCACTTCCTTATTGATGGAACTCTCTGAACATGGGATCCAGGACGCCAGGCACCCAGATCCAGTCCCAGTCCCAGTCCCAGTGGTCTCACTTGTTTGGATTTACCAAGGACAGAATCAGTCTTTCTTGGTACCTACTAAGGTGAGGAAGCCAAATGCCTGGAAAGCTTGGAAGAGGGGTTTTTCCTGGAAAAGCAGGTAGTGGCTCACTCCTGGCTCCTGACAACTTCACAGAGTTGGCCAAGGAGACCAGATCTGAGACAGGACAGGACATTTCGGGGGAACATAGTATGGCCCACCAGTCAGAGGATACTCCAGATAGTCTCATACCTATTTGGGGGAAGAAGGTGTCATTGTCGGTGTGGGTGTGGGTTTGTGGTTTTGTCTCATGTTCTGAGAATAGGAAGAAAAGTCAGTTTGTTTGGTTTGGAGTGAACTGTTTTTAGTAAGTCGTTTAACAAGGCAAGTGTTTCTGGGTCTGTGTATCACACTGTGTCCGTGGTTGTAGACATTAGAAAAGAGAATGCATCAATGGATATGTCCTGTCTAGTAGAAAGCTTCCCAGCATTCATCCTGCCCATTTTATGAATTGACTGTGGATTGCCTTATTAATGGGCAATACCTGCTACCTTCTTAAGTTGCTGTTTTCCTCCAGAATTCTGGACATTCTCCAGAATAGGCTCATGGTTTTGTGTCTAAGTTATGTACCACACCCAAGCTCTGTGACAAGGCAATGTTCTGGATAGCTGAAGGAAATGACGAGCATCTGAGAAAACTCAGATATCAGTTGACCAGGAA
Source organism: Callospermophilus lateralis (assembly GCF_048772815.1). Classification (NCBI taxonomy): domain Eukaryota; kingdom Metazoa; phylum Chordata; class Mammalia; order Rodentia; family Sciuridae; genus Callospermophilus; species Callospermophilus lateralis. The sequence goes on from NW_027513420.1 coordinate 1,745,911, forward strand.
AGTCTCAGTGGAGAAACCCTGCTTTGGGCCATTTGCTTACCTATTATTCTGTTGCCCTGAGAGTCAGGAAGTCTTTGTCTCACA